>NC_134405.1:166255208-166435208 GCF_038048845.1 Mixophyes fleayi
GCCAGACTGAGTCCTCCTCAATACGGGATTCATCCGAGGAATCCTGCAGCGGTACGCCTACTACTGCCACTGCTGCTGTTGCTGCTGTTAGTCGGTCATCTTCCCAGAGGGGAAGTCGTAAGACCGCTAAGTCTTTCACCAAACAATTGACCGTCCAACAGTCGTTTGCCATGACCACCAAATACGATAGTAGTCACCCTATTGCAAAGCGTATAACTGCGGCTGTAACTGCAATGTTGGTGTTAGACGTGCGCCCGGTGTCCGCCATCAGTGGAGTGGGATTTAGAGGGTTGATGGAGGTATTGTGTCCCCGGTACCAAATCCCCTCGAGATTCCACTTCACTAGGCAGGCGATACCAAAAATGTACAGAGAAGTACGATCAAGTGTCCTCAGTGCTCTTAAAAATGCGGTTGTACCCACTGTCCACTTAACCACGGACATGTGGACAAGTGGTTCTGGGCAAACGAAGGACTATATGACTGTGACAGCCCACTGGGTAGATGCATCCCCTTCCGCAGCAACAGCAACAGCTGCATCAGTAGCAGCATCTACAAAATGGCTGCTCATGCAAAGGCAGGCAACATTGTGCATTACAGGCTTTAATAAGAGGCACAACGCTGCCAACATATTAGAGAAAATGAGGGAAATTATCTCCCAGTGGCTTACCCCACTTAGACTCTCATGGGGATTTGTGGTGTCAGACAATGCCAGTAACATTGTGCGGGCATTAAATATGGGCAATTTCCAGCACGTCCCATGTTTTGCCCACACCATTAATTTGGTGGTGCAGCATTACCTCAAGAGTGACAGGGGTGTGCAGGAGATGCTTGCGGTGGCCCGCAAAATTGCTGGACACTTTCGGCATTCAGCCAGTGCCTACCGCAGACTAGAGGCACATCAGAAAAGCTTGAACCTGCCCTGCCATCACCTCAAACAAGAGGTTGTGACGCGCTGGAACTCCACCCTCTATATGCTGCAGAGGATGGAGGAGCAGCAAAAGGCCATTCAGGCCTACACAGCCACCTACGACATAGGCAAAGGAGTGGGGATGCGCCTGAGTCAAGCGCAGTGGAGACTGATTTCCGTGTTGTGCAAGGTTCTGCAGCCATTTGAACTTGCCACACGAGAAGTCAGTTCCGACACTGCCAGCTTGAGTCAGGTCATTCCCCTGATCAGGCTGTTGCAGAAGCAGCTGGAGAAAGTGAGGGAGGAGCTGGTAAGCCATTGCGATTACAGCAAGCATGTAGCTCTTGTGGATGTAGCCCTTCGTACGCTTTGCCAGGATCCGAGGGTGGTCACTCTTTTAAAGTCAGAGGAATACATTCTGGCCACCGTGCTCGATCCTCGGTTTAAAGCGTATGTTGTGTCTCTGTTTCCGGCGGACACAAATCTACAGCGGTGCAAAGACCTGCTGGTCAGGAGATTGTCCTCTGAAGAGGACCGTGACATGCCAACAGCTCCACCCTCATTTTCTTCCACATCTATGGCTGCGAGGAAAAAGCTCAGTTTTCCCAAAAGAGGCACTGGCGGGGATGCTGATAACATCTGGTCCGGACTGAAGGACCTGCCAACCATTGCAGACATGTCTACTCTCGCTGCATTGGATGCTGTCACAATAGAAAAAATTGTGGATGATTACTTTGCTGACACCATCCAAGTAGACATGTCAGACAGTCCATATTGTTACTGGCAGGAAAAAAAGGCAGTTTGGAAGCCCCTGTACAAACTGGCTCTATTTTACCTGAGTTGTCCCCCCTCCAGTGTGTACTCGGAAAGAGTTTTTAGTGCAGCGGGGAACCTGGTCAGTGAGCGGCGAAGGAGGTTGCTTCCTCACAACGTTGAAAAAATGATGTTTATAAAAATGAATAATCAATTCCTCAATGAAGTACAGCACTGCCCTCCAGATACTACAGAGGGACCTGTGGTTGTGGAGTCCAGCGGGGACGAATTGATAATGTGTGATGAGGAGGAAGTAGACACTGTAGGGGGAGAGGAATCAGAGGTTGAGGATGAGGACGACATCTTGCCTCAGTAGAGCCTGTTTAGTCTGTACAGGGAGAGATGAATAGCTTTTTTGGTGTGGGGGCCCAAACAAACCAATCATTTCAGTCAAAGTTGTTTGGTAGGCCCTGTCGCTGAAATGATTGGTTTGTTAAAGTGTGCATGTCCTATTTCAACAGCAGACCTCTCAACTGCAGCTCATCCCTCCTCTGCGGGGATAATGTCTCCTGTGCTCTGACACGTCACTCTGTGTACTCTCAGCCTCAGGATCTGACACTACAGCTACCATGCCTCTTGTAGCAGCCCTCACTCCAGGGCCTCTTCCATGTGCAGTGTCCCCCTCTCTCTTGGGTTCACTATAGTGGCATGGAGTTCTCCCCCTCATCCAGGGCACACATTCCTTGCCCTGGCTCAGTCACCACGCTCAGACTTCCAGGCAATGCTGGGGGAGCCTGGGAGCTTCCACCCCAGGTCCCCAGCTACAACTCTCCTCTCCTGTGTCTTCTCTCTCTTTCTGACACTTGAAAGATCGTGCCTTTAAATGAAAAAGTCAGTCTTGATTGCACGACTATGTGCAAGTGCAACAGGGACATTTTTTTGGGTTTACAAAGTCAAACAGTAACACTACGACCCTGTCTGTCTGGGGTCTGTCAATGACGAATTGTCTGGAGCATGTTTTGAGGAGGTATTGTGGCCCCGGTATCAAATTGGGTACCGGGGCCACCCCACTATGCAGTCCAGATACTTGTTTGGTGGAATTCCGACACGTGGAGGGTTTTTTAATTATATTGTGGCCTCGGTACCAAATTGTGTACCGGGGCCACCACACTACGCAGTCAAGATACTTGTTTGGTGGAATTCAGACCAGTTGAGGGTTTTATTATTATATTGTGTGGACCACTCTATCTATACCACACTACAACTCTATACCACTCTATTTCCTACTTTAATTCTATTTAATTCTATTTCCTACTTTAATTCTATTACTAATTAATTACCATAAAGAGGAACCAAAAAAACCAATTTTACCAAAAGTATAATATGACTTAGACTTACAAACACTACACTTGAAAGATCGTGCCTTTAAATGAAAAAGTCAGTCTTGATTGCACGACTATGTGCAAGTGCAACAGGGACATTTTTTTGGGTTTACAAAGTCAAACAATAACACTACGACCCTGTCTGTCTGGGGTCTGTCAATGACGAATTGTCTGGAGCATGTTTTGAGGAGGTATTGTGGCCCCGGTATCAAATTGGGTACCGGGGCCACCCCACTATGCAGTCCAGATACTTGTTTGGTGGAATTCCGACACGTGGAGGGTTTTTTAATTATATTGTGGCCTCGGTACCAAATTGTGTACCGGGGCCACCACACTACGCAGTCAAGATACTTGTTTGGTGGAATTCAGACCAGTTGAGGGTTTTATTATTATATTGTGTGGACCACTCTATCTATACCACACTACAACTCTATACCACTCTATTTCCTACTTTAATTCTATTTAATTCTATTTCCTACTTTAATTCTATTACTAATTAATTAACATAAAGAGGAACCAAAAAAACCAATTTTACCAAAAGTATAATATGACTTAGACTTACAAACACTACACTTGAAAGATCGTGCCTTTAAATGAAAAAGTAAGTCTTCATTGCACGACTATGTGCAACAGGGACAGTTTTTTTCTTTACAAAGTCAACTAATAACACTTGGACCCTGTCTGTCTTTAACATACTTAATGGGATCTCAATGACGAATTGTCTGTAGCATGTTTGGAGGAGGTATTGTGGCCCCGGTATCAAGTTGGGTACCGGGGCCACCCCACTACGCAGTCCAGATACTTGTTTGGTGGAATTCTGACACGTGGAGGGTGTATTTATTTTATTGTGGCCCCGGTATCAAGTTGGGTACCGGGGCCACCCCACTACGCAGTCCAGATACTTGTTTGGTGGAATTCTGACACGTGGAGGGTGTATTTATTTTATTGTGGCCCCGGTATCAAGTTGGGTACCGGGGCCACCCCACTACGCAGTCAAGATAGATAGATGCGTATCATAGATAAAGTACATTCAGTGGTGTGGGGCAAATTGAAAAATATTCAAAATGCACTGACATTATCAAAAACAAGAGGTTGTCACATGCTAAAACTCCAACATGTATATGATGGAGAGGATGGAGGAGCAGCCGTATGTGTAGTGTAATGCAGACCTGTTGAAGGTTTTTTATATATTTTATTGTGGTGCCCAGTGCCCACTCCTCTACGCAGTCCAGGTACATTTATTGGTGCGAATCAAACAAGTTGATGGTTTTCTTATTATATATATTGTGGTGACCCACTCCTCTACGCAGTCCAGGTACATTTATTGGTGCGAATCAAACAAGTTGATGGTTTTCTTATTATATATATTGTGGTGACCCACTCCTCTACGCAGTCCAGGTACATTTATTGGTGCGATTCATAAAAGTTCAGGGTTTTTAAGATATTGTGGTGACCCACTCCTCTACGCAGTCCAGGTACATTTATTGGTGCGATTCATAAAAGTTCAGGGTTTTTAATATATTGTGGTGACCCACTCCTCTACGCAGTCCAGGTACATTTATTGGTGCGAATCAAACAAGTTGATGGTTTTCTTATTATATATATTGTGGTGACCCACTCCTCTACGCAGTCCAGGTACATTTATTGGTGCGATTCATAAAAGTTCAGGGTTTTTAAGATATTGTGGTGACCCACTCCTCTACGCAGTCCAGGTACATTTATTGGTGCGAATCAAACAAGTTGATGGTTTTCTTATTATATATATTGTGGTGACCCACTCCTCTACGCAGTCCAGGTACATTTATTGGTGCGATTCATAAAAGTTCAGGGTTTTTAATATATTGTGGTGACCCACTCCTCTACGCAGTCCAGGTACATTTATTGGTGCGAATCAAACCAGTTGATGGTTTTCTTATTATATATATTGTGGTGACCCACTCCTCTACGCAGTCCAGGTACATTTATTGGTGCGATTCATAAAAGTTCAGGGTTTTTAATATATTGTGGTGACCCACTCCTCTACGCAGTCCAGGTACATTTATTGGTGCGAATCAAACAAGTTGATGGTTTTCTTATTATATATATTGTGGTGACCCACTCCTCTACGCAGTCCAGGTACATTTATTGGTGCGATTCATAAAAGTTCAGGGTTTTTAAGATATTGTGGTGACCCACTCCTCTACGCAGTCCAGGTACATTTATTGGTGCGAATCAAACAAGTTGATGGTTTTCTTATTATATATATTGTGGTGACCCACTCCTCTACGCAGTCCAGGTACATTTATTGGTGCGATTCATAAAAGTTCAGGGTTTTTAATATATTGTGGTGACCCACTCCTCTACGCAGTCCAGGTACATTTATTGGTGCGAATCAAACCAGTTGATGGTTTTCTTATTATATATATTGTGGTGACCCACTCCTCTACGCAGTCCAGGTACATTTATTGGTGCGATTCATAAAAGTTCAGGGTTTTTAATATATTGTGGTGACCCACTCCTCTACGCAGTCCAGGTACAATTATTGGTGCGAATCATAAAAGTTCAGGGTTTTTAATATATATTGTGGTGACCCACTCCTCTACGCAGTCCAGAAAGATACCTTGTTGCAACGTTTTGGACTAATAACTATATTGTGAGGTGTTCAGAATACACTGTAAATTAGTGGAAATGCTTGTTATTGAATGTTATTGAGGTTAATAATAGCCTAGGAGTGAAAATAAGCCCAAAAACTTGATTTTTAAACTTTTTATGTTTTTTTCAAAAAAAATCCGAATCCAATACCTTAAATCCGAACCGAGACCTTTCGTCAAGTGTTTTGCGAGACAAATCCGAACCTCAAAAATAACGAAAATCCGGATCCAAAACACAAAACACGAGACCTCAAAAGTCGCCGGTGCACATCCCTAATTAACGCGCACTACTAGTGTATTGGTAAAAGCTCAGTGCTTAAAAAGCATATGGAAAACCCATTAAATATACATTATTAAAACATGTATTAAGTGCTTGTTTTCATGCGCAATTATCCATAACTCTAATAAGCGTCTCTACCTCAAAATATATCCCAGATGTGGTAGTTTTGTATACTTAATGTATTGTTTTTCTCATTGTTATTATTACAGTTTAGGGGTATATTTACTAAACTGCGGGTTTGAAAAAGTGGAGATGTTGCCCATAGCAACCAATCAGATTCTAGTTATCATTTATTTAGCACATTCTACAAAATGACAGCTAGAATCTGATTGGTTGCTATAGGCAACATCTCCACTTTTTGAAACCCGCAGTTTAGTAAATCTAGCCCCTAGTGTCAGTAATTTACATTTCGCATTGAATAACAAAGATGCATTTTACTTTGTCACTATGAAGAATGTATAACTAGATGTATAATTATCTCTTGTAGAGAGTAACCCCTCTCCATCCCTGTCTGTTTACAGGTTAATTTATGCAAGTTCTGTATTTAGACATTTTTGATTGTTCGTGTGGGGATGTGGAAATTCTAATTGTGATAGGAGGCTTTTACGTGTGGTGCAATTAACATAGACATAAAGCAAAACAAATTCATCTTTAAAATAATACAAGAATGGTACATGACCCCACATACACATTTCACAGTGACATGCGACTGATTTTGAGGCTTCATTACCACACGAGTGACAAATGGAACATTTAGGTGCATTGTCTGAAAGTTCTATGTGTTTGGCTAATATCCAAGTTGTGGCCAAGCTGTTAAACCGCCGTACTTCATCAGCTACACATAACATACTGGATTACATTAGAAAATATGTACATAATCCAAAAATTGATTGTCACGAACTGTTTGCAGAGCTGTAGTAGTAGATGGGCAGACCTGGAAAGATCCTCACAGTTACAGGATAGGCTCATAATGCACCTGTGGAGTGAATACATGCAGCCCTGTACTGCGGATGTGCACCAAAATGTATCCGTGTTTAGATTTGTGTGATTCTTACACTTGTGGTCCATGATGCCTGGAGAGGCGGAACAGGGGCATGCAAGTGTTAGCCGAGTACAGTAAGAGCATGTTCAGGCCACTTGGAGATACAACCTAATGAGACTTGGAGGAATCTCCAGTTATGATTCTCAGGTAAGGTATCTCTTGCAGGTAATGGAGTAAAGATACATGATGATGATTATGATGACATCTGCTTTTGTATTGACCCCTCCAACTAATAGTACTTCATTATATGATATATATTATATCAATTTGCGACCAAATGGCCGCGTGCCTTTTCACAAATCATACCTCCCAACTCTACTGATTTTGGAGGAACATTCCAACTAGTGGGTCACAAAAGGGGCTGGGCTTAACAAAAAGTTGGTGGAGTTAGTGTCAAATTGCCCTCTATTTGTTGGCGGAGTTTGGGCCTAACAATGACAGGGCTCATTTTGTCCTGATTTTGTGATTCTAAATATTGGGAGGTATGTCCTCCACCACTTTATCTCATTATGGTAATTTCAGACCAAAAAGCAAAGTCTTGTTTATGCACCTCTCTGCAAAACCTTGCTCAATCTGTGCTTAGTAAATGGCTTCCAGTAACAAAATAGATTTTAGGATAGGTAATTAGCAAAGGGAGGCATGTTAAATTATCACCCCTTCCTTCAGCTTACATCTTGTCAGACTTGCAGTGAGCTGTCTGAGCTGTTCCCTGTGTACATTGAGCAGTTTGTACAAGTGTGTGTGCCTGTGTGCAGTCTCATTTGTTGTGAAAGGGGGTGTCTGTGGCTGCATGTGGTCTCTGAAGAAGCAGTAACATCACTGTGTGGCTGCAAATACTATAGATCGCTGGTTGCAACAATCCATGTGTCCTTTTTCAGCACAACAATGTACCATCAAATGCCTCTGTGTTACACAGGAAAACAGTGTCTGCGTCATTTAGCAGGCAGGTGTAATTTGAGTGCCATGGTTAATGGGCATCATTGCGGTTAAATTTGATAATGCATTAAAACTATGATGCATTCACACACTACCAGTTAGCAGATTGTATAGGTCAAAGCAAAATGCATCAACAGTACAAAGAAGATATATCATCATTACCATCATCACCATTTATTCTATTTATCACTAACAGACGTCTCTAAAGAGCATTCGTTTTCATACGTTGCCCATTGTCTTAGCACACATGTGTAAACAAGCCCTTATCTTACAAGTACTAAATCATTTCTATTGTAGTGACTGGTAGTGAACATGTAACTGAATAGAACTCAGAGTAAACATTGTATCACTTGTATCACTTCCTAGTTATAGCAAATATTTTAATACATACGCAGAATAAATGGAAGATATCATATTTGTACTTTTGTGAAGTGTAAATTGTATTTTCTTCTATTCTAAGTTTGCAGCTGGCATGGAACTGGAGAATTATGACCAGCCCGTCATTCTGAGAGATGACAATAAGCGGAGAAGGCGAAAAATGAGACCCCACTCGGCGGCAGCATCCAACATGTTCTCCATGGAGCTCATACCTGTAGAATTTATTTTACCCACCAGCCATAAAAATAGCAAAGTACAGGATACTGTTGTCCTTGAAATAGCTGGTAACTGCACGGTCGAACAAATGAAAGCACAGGTCTGGATGAATGCAATAGAAAAAAGCCACAATAGTGATTTCTACCACAGACTAGCTCCTGACCAGTTCCTTCTGCAGTATCAGAAAAAGGGGCAGTGGTATGAAATATATGACAAACATCAGGTGATACAAACTTTGGACTGCATAATGTACTGGAAGGTTCTCCAAAAAACTGTGGGGAAGATTTACATTATCCAGAAAGAAAAGCCCTCAGAGGAAACAATGGAATACCAGAAGCAATTAAATTATCTCATTGGATATGATGTCACAGATGTAAGTAATGTACATGACGACGAGCTTGAATTTACCCGGCGTAGATTGGTCACTCCACGAATGATTGAGCTGGTAAAAAGAGATGCCAGGTTGTATTCCATGGACCCTTGGGTTACTACTAAGCCACTACCAGAATATTTGTGTAAAAGACTTACCTCCAATAATATTTTCATCATTATTCACAAGGGGATGACAAGCCATACAATCAGAGTGTCCATTGAGGACACACCCGATGTAATCCTACAAAGCTTCTTTACAAAAATGGCCAAGAAAAAATCATTACTGGACATTTCAGAGGAACACAGCGAACTGGATTTTGTTCTCCGAGTTTGTGGTAGAGATGAGTTTATCATTGGGAATTATCCTATTAAAGATTTTCATTACATAAGACAGTGTATTAAGAATGGGGATGAGATTCATTTTGTTCTGGATGTCCCACCTGACCAGTCAGAAGACAAGGTCCAAAAAGAAGAATGGCCTCTGGTTGATGACTGCACTGGTGTAACAGGTTATCATGAGCAGCTTACCATTGAGGGAAAAGACCATGAAAAGATTTTCACAATATCCCTTTGGGATTGCAATAGAAAGTTTAGAGTCAAAATCATTGGGATTGATATTCCAATTTTGCCAAGAAATACGGAGCTTATTGTTTTTGTCGAAGCCAACATTCAGCATGGACAACAGGTGCTTTCACAGAGAAGGACTTCCTGCAAACCGTTTACGGAAGAGGTACTATGGAACATATGGCTTGAATTTGATATAAAGATCAAAGACTTGCCAAAAGGAGCTCTTCTAAATCTTCAGATATTTTGTTGCAAAGCTCAGACAGTCTCAAATAAAGGAAATCTACAGTCACCAGACTCTACTAGTTCTGACTCAAAGTGTAAAAATCAGCTTCTTTACTATGTAAATCTGTTGTTAATTGATCACAGGTTCTTGCTAAGACAAGGAGAGTTTATCCTTCACATGTGGAAAATACCAGGTAAAGGAGAAGAGCAAGGGAGCATTAATGCAGATAAATTGACATCTGCAACAAACCCCGACAAAGACATATCTATGGCCATTTCCATAAATCTGGACAAGTATTGTCATCCTGTGGCTCTGCCAAAACACAAAGCGGTGTCGGACCCTGAGCTAGACAGGGCAAGATCTGAAATGCCCAATCAACTCCGGAAGCAGCTTGAAGAAATTATATCTACCGATCCACTGCATCCCCTCACTCCAGAGGACCAAGAGTTGTTGTGGCATTTTAGATATGAAATTATTAAGAACCCTGATGCTTACCCAAAGCTGCTAAGTTCAGTAAAGTGGGGGCAGCAAGAAATGGTGGCCAAAACATACCAGCTATTAAATAAAAGAGAAGCGTGGGACAGCTGCTCCCTAGATGTCGGGCTAACAATTCAACTACTTGACTGCAACTTCTCCGATGAGAATGTACGAGCGATGGCAGTCCAGAAACTGGAAAGTTTGCAGGATGATGATGTCCTACATTATCTTTTACAGCTGGTGCAGGTAATACACACTTTACATAGCTGCACATCTAGTTCCTCAATACAAGTTTTCATTTGCATGAACACAATGAGTTATTCATACTTTATGAATAGGGACTTGTTTTGTATTACAACTAATGTAAAATTTGATGTTGGCACTAACTAATGGGGAAATTAATTAATTATTACAGAATCATTAATATTAATTTAGAAGTATATACAACTAATCTCTTAAAAATGTCCCTAATGCTGGTGAGATTAGTATATGTTTATTACATATAGCTTACACAGTAGAAACCTCTCCAACAAATTTCCTAAAGTAAAAATATTAAGCTGTTATGTTGTGTTATCTGCATCTGTAGTGGGCGTCATGTTCCTCTCATGTTATGTAAGTAAGAACTTTTCATGTACTGACATTGCGTGTTGTTTGTTCCCTCTGAGACATCTGGTGGGTTTGGGTGTGAATTGGGTGTTTGCTATATGTAACATACTGAAAAACCAACAAAAATAGTGTTGTTTTTGGGCACTGTAGCAGGAGTATTTTACCTAATTAGTTGCAATAAAGACTCAAACTCAAAATACGTGTTAGAAAGGGTTTTTAGTTAACTCACTTTAGTTTATTCAAATATTTTATCACATCACCTTATCTATCAGATATAATAGGAATTAAATTATATTACTATATGTTGCATATGGCAGTTCTATATAATGTATGCATACCTACCGGAACATAAAACAGTAAAATAAATATCAAATATCCCCAACCCATATAAGCATAAACCACCGACATTTGTGTGAGGCCACACCAAAGTTCACTTAGGGCTTGCCCCTTTTCAGATACGAGAATCAGGACAGTTCCGCCAAAATGAGGACATTTAGAAGGTATGCTGTATGTAGATACAGTTGTGGCCAAAAATATTGGCACCCTTGTACGTTTTTCAAGATAAGTCGAAATCAACAACAGTATTTGTTCTCCACAATTTTCACTGTTAATATTATAGAACCATTGTTTTATTATTCTGAATTTAATACTGTATATCCCTTTAAATCAGAAAATGAAAAGAAATGGTATTCAATTATTGACACACTATACCTATTATTTGGCAGCACAGCCTTTGGTTAAAATAACTGCAAATCAAACTCTTCCTATAGCCATGGGTGAGCTTCCTGCACCTCTCTACTGGCAGTTTGCACCATTTCTCCTAGATTTGAAAGGTGCTTTTTCCCAACTGCTGCTTTCAGATGTTTGCAGCACAGGTGTTCTATGGGATTTAGAACAGGGCTGATTGCTGGTCACTTCAGAACAGTCCAACGTTTTGTTTTGAACCATTCCTGGATGCTTTTCAAAATGTGTTTGAGGTCATTGTCCAGCAGGAAGACCCTTGACCTTCAATGGAGGTCCACCTTTCTGACACTGGGTTTAACATTGCACTCCAAAATAGCCTGATAATCTTCAGATTTCATGATGCCACGCACATGTTCAAGCACCCAGTGCTATGTACAGCACAGCAACCCCAAAACATCACTGAACCTCCTCCATGTCTCCCTGTAGGGAAGGTGTCATTTTCTTTGAAAGCTCAATTTTGCTTTCTGTAAACATAGGGATGATGTGTTTTACCAAAAAACTCTTAATTTGGTCTCATTTGTCCACAAGATAATCTCCCAAAAGGAATTTGGCTTGTTCAGGTGTGTTTTCAGGGCTTTCTTGTGTCTTCTCTCAGCTGTGGGGCCTTCCTACAATATAAACCCTTTTCATTGAGATGGCTATGGATGGTGTGAGTTGAAATTGTCTTACCTTGTGTCTGAAGATCAACTTGAATCTGGTTGGCTGTTGATCGGGGTACATTCTCCACCATTCCAACAATTCTGCGCTGCCATCTACAATCAAGTCTTCTCTTGTGTCCAGGGAGGTTGGCTACACTGCCATGGATGGGCGTTAAACTTCCTAATAATATAATATTACTTATGGTGAAAACGGGAACAACAAGGTTTCCGGAGATTGATTTTTAGCTGTCAGATTGTCCATGTTTTGCTACGATCTTCTGTCTGACCTCATCAAACAATTCTCTGGTTTTCTTTCTTTTCTCTTGCTCATTGCAGTACACACAAAAAACAGGAGACTGAGTCCATTTCTCTATTAAAGCTTGATTAATGAGTTACATTTTTATATTGCAGGCACCTACTACTTACCACAGGTAAATTCAGTTCCAAAGTGAAAGAGAATAACCTGCTTTACATGTAAATACTTTTAAAAAGGTGCCGATAATTTTGTCCAAACCATTTAATGATTTCTCTGTCTAATAAGCTACAACTTAGTACATTTTCTGGAAAAAAATGGTACATTATTAGAAAAGCGGTAAAGGTGTCAGTATTTTTAGCCACAAATGTAGATATATTAGTTCTAAAAGGGGTACTACGTTTCTTCGTTAATGTTATTCAATGTTTGGTATACATTTATGCACTGTCTTTAAGAAAACTCTTATCTAATATATTTATTTTGGGGTTGCACCTGCATAGCAACCTATTAGGTAGAATACTAATTCTGGGGAGCTCAAAATAAACTTATTTTTGTTGGTGTTTTAGCATTTAACCGTTTAGTCATATTCAGTTGACTGCACATACTGGGCCTCATTTAGAGTAAACCGCAACTTAGCGTTCCGATCATACACATGAAAGTATGGAGGTGGAGTTACCTGTATCTTAATGTAACACAACTCAAAATACTGTGTAAATATGCGGCCGCATCACAATATGCTTTCTGTTTTAAGCTTCCACAGTAAAGATACTCCGGTCATCATCATCAGCTTGATCCTTACTGCTGTGTAAGCAAAAAGTAAATAAAATTTTAAATCAGCCCTTCCCTAAAAGGGTAACAAGCACCTGTGGTTATAGGCTGGGCTATTTATCCTGGGTGAACAAAGAACGTAGGGTCCCCCTGCTAAAGCAGCAACCAGCACCGAGCTATGCCATGCTGGGCTGATCACACAAGAGCAGTGTTGGCTAACCTGTGACACTCCAGGTGTTGTAAAACTACAAGTCCCAGCATACCCTTCCAGCAATAAGCTGCAATATATTGGCAAAACATGCTGGAACTTGTAGTTTCACAACACCTGGAGTGTCACAGGTTAGCCAACACTGCACTAGAGCATAGTCATAAATAGTGTATGCCAGGCCCAGCCTGGAGACTACAGGGCAGACTACTATAGTGGAGTTCTTCATGACATCCATGGCCGATGGTTGCCAGGATAATGTTTCAAAGTTAGAAAAAGTAAATTAACTCTCAGTTGGAAGCCCGGAGTTGGACTTAGAACCAACTGTATATCAGGCTCCCTATGTGTATATATGCTGCTTATCACCCTATCACACTTTCATTTGTAAAGTGGATTTCAATACCAAATGCAGAACATATCTAAAGGAGCCACATTACTCCTATTTCCTATTTGAAATGCCTACTGGATTTCTTACTATGTTGATAATTTTCTGCTTATGCATACATTGGTATTCGCTGTGTTCATCCTCAGAAACACCTACAATCACACTAGCAAACAAAAGCATTTACAAGCCCGTAACATATAATAGATATAATAATTATATTAATAGCTGTTGGTCAGCAGTGTAATCAGAGCTGAGCACACCATATAGATGCTATGGGTACATACTTCCTAGCTGAATCTTATGGGGAAGGTGGTTACATTCTGATCAAACAGCTAGTTATGGCATAAAGATCATGTACTTTTTCAAACAAGCATTTTGTGGATCTTTATTACTATCACTCACCCATCAGTGGCTATAATGCTTTGTAGATGGCTGTAACATCTACTGTACTAATGCCCTGAAATGCACACCCTTCACATCCCGCTAGTTACAACAAAAGTGCAGCGTCTACTTGCAGTCTACCATGTTGTGTGTTGAAATGAATATAGCTGGATCACTGAAGCAAGTAAGCAGTGTTTGTATACCAGGACACTTGGGAATGAGTTTAGACGTACTATAGTTTCAGTGGTACTGAAGGTCGGGATAAAAGATAAAAACATATTTCTTCTATATGATTTTAATTCTTTATCATTTGTAGGCTGTGAAGTTTGAGCCATATCACGACAGCGCTTTATCCAGGTTCCTGTTGAAACGCGCATTAAGAGTAAGATATTTCTTTTATTTATTCATATTTATTTAATGATCTATATAAAGAACAGCATTGGATAAAATAACATTCACAGATATACACATGTTAAATATTTACGGAGATTATCAGAACTGAAAATATTTTGAGATAAAGCTTTGAGGATTTGTATCTTAAGGTGAGATCCTATGTGGACCAATACGTGTGATAAATCACATAGATCATTGCCTTGTCATTTGTTTTTGACATTCCCGGTTTACTTTTGTTTTCACGCTGATTAGATATTCACAAACACACTAATTTGTGGACAATATGCAAATGTATGACCATTTATACAAAACTTCCAGTATTTATCTATTGATGTGCATTACAATGGAAATGGTTGATAACAGCGTACAGTAGCTTTCACTCAGTTGCACAGCAAATATAGATGCTATGGCAAACATCTCAAGTTCTGTTATGGTAAGGTAACATTTAAGTATACTGAATATTCTAAGAGTTTTGGAATGTTACTTTTTTCCTTTTCTTATTGAATCAGCTTGTATTTTATATTCACATTAAATTACTCCTGTTTTGTTTTTTGGGGGAAAGAGTATGTATACCTGAAATTGTAATTCTCTTGACTTTCCTTTCTAAAGAATGTTGTAGTGGGTACAGTCTATCCCAGGGTTCAGGGGCCTGAACCTCTGCTGCTTGGATGGGGGGCAAACAATGAAATATGATACTTTCTCCTTAAGTACACAAGTTTCAGAATGCTGTGTAACCAAATAAAGAGTGTTTTCTTTTGAGAAACAAATTATTTTCTATAAAGTATGTGCTTTAGTTACAATTGTTGGCTGCAGATGCTCATACATTCTTTCTGGGTGTGAAGGAATTAAAATGCCTTTCTTTGCAATTTCTGAAATGACTTTGTGATTTTTACTGTATAGTTGCAATATTCTGAATAACAGTAATATGAGTGCTTGGATAAATAAATATTCTGTGCATCTTAAAGTGGATTTAGCATGGATAACTTATTTTTGTTGTTAATGTAATCTTTAAGTACAAACTTTAATAATTTTAACATAGGTCATGATTTTGTTTTATGCATGGCAATGCGACCACTAGAGGGCATATCCAGCCAGAGCATGTATCATCGCTGAATATAGAACTTAAATCACTCACTGACTGGCATAATACTTTATTTTTAAAAAATCAGTTTGTACTTGTCATAGTATATACATAGATGTTTGTGTCACACACATATCTATATATTTTTTTTTCTCTAATTTTTTCGATTACATTTTTACTTTTCCTGTGCTTGTGCTGGTCTGTTCATTTTATTGAACATGGATGATCTAGAACTTTTTTTATGGACTCTGCGCAATAATTATGATTGGATTTTTTTCTTGTATAGATTGTATAGATTGCACCCTTTGTTTGGTATATGTGAGTGTGTATATATGTACTTCCTTTACTGTTTTCTATACATGTGTTTAGCACTTCTGCCTTACAGCACTGAGGGTCATGAGTTTGATTCCCAACCATGGCCTTATCTGTGTGGAGTTTGTATGTTCTCCCCGTGTTTGCATGGGTTCCTCCTGGTGCCCCGGTTTCCTCCCACACTCAAAAACATACATAGTAGGTTAATTGGCTGCAATCTGTCTGTCTGTCTGTCTGTCTGTCTGTGTGTTAAGGAATTTAAACTGTAAGCTCCATTGGGGCAGGGACTAATGTGAATGAGTTCTCTGTACTGCGCTGTGGAATTAGTGGCGCTATATAAATAAATGATGATGATGGAGAAATATTAAAAGATTTGTTACAATATAAAGCTGGGGGACAGGTTGAGTGTTTTTCTACAAGTCACTGAACTCCATCCAGATTACTTGTTATCGGACTCAGCAGAAAGTATAGAGCTGGAACTGTATAAGTTCTATAATAATTTCCCAATTACAATTAGGTAAACCACCACCCAATGTAGATTAATGCAGATAGAGCTGTTTTTAATGGTCTGCATTGTTAAGGTATTTCCAATGGCTGCATGATGCTGAGCTTCATACAGGGGAAGCATCAGATATGGGAATTCTTTAGGTATATATTTTGAAAAAAAAAAACCTTAAATAAGTTATGAATTTTACTTAATATCAGTAGATGATATATAGGTTAATATAAAAATATAAATATTAAAACATTTTTATTATTGATAGATACCCTTCAAAAATGCCCACAAAGAGCAGAACTGATGCTGCATGCTTAACGTTTGGTTTAACGGGAACTTGATTATTCTAAAGACAGATGTAACATATTTTAACTATCTTCAGTTACTTATATTGAAATTATATATGTTCTTAGAAAGGGAATTATATTATAATATATGACCTAACACACACAGATCTATAAGGCTCCCTCTTCATTGCAGAGTAAACGAATTGGCCACTTCTTATTTTGGTTTCTAAGAAGTGAGATTGCTCAGTCCATGCATTACCAGCAACGTTTTGCAGTGATACTAGAGGCTTACCTGAGAGGCTGCGGCACCTCTATGTTAAATGATTTCATGAAGCAAGTTCAAGTCACTGAGGATCTACATAAAGTCACCATGGAAATCAAATGTGTTTCTGCTGAGAAGTATGATGTGACATCACAAGGTATGACCTGACCTGTTTCTTACTAGACAGTTCTTTGTGTGAATTCCGCGCTGAACTTTAAAAATAATTATCCCTCATATACTCATGTTGCTGTTTCACAGAGAAATAGCTAAGACACTGTTTGGCCCTATGACAACGCTGCAATTTAGCTGTAGTCCAACATTGACATTTTTTTTGGGGGGGGTTTAAACAGAAAGTTTTGTACCATGATTCTAGGATATCTAGGATATCCTCATATAGCTCAGTCTTCTCTTTGAAAAGTCTCTATAAAGGGCAGTCATATATGGTTGCTACTGCAAAGTACAATCTCTCAGCTGGAACTCAGTTGCGCTTCAGCACTCAAGCCCGTTCTCAAGGAGAGGGTCATCTGATCTCTGAGTCAGAAGCCCTCCCTCCACACACATGAGGCTGCGAAGAGAGGTGTACCAAAGCCTGCTTACTACAGCATACTGTATGTCATATGACTGTGCTTGCAGCAGTAGTCACTTGACACTTAGTAAACTGTAAATCATTAATTGCAGCTGGAAGACCAAAGTGAGGACATAAAAAAGCACTAAGTGTTTCTTACAGGCAACCATTTATTTATGTTTTAAAAAAACACATTATTTATGATAATGCAGCCTTGGGTGGCTTTGCAATGCATGCAACCAGAACACTGATTGCTTTTCAGTGCAGACCCAAGATCTCTTTCCAGTGGAGACGGGTTGTCTATTGGTGCACTGGAGACAGAGTTCTCAAAATAGACAGCTCCCAGCACTGATTGATGGATATCAAGGACCATTAACCAATCAGAGTGCACAGACAATCTGATAGGTGACCTACACTCTTACTGGTGCCTTTCTGCTCCATGGGAGGTTTCTGTCCTCCCTGAGCTCGGCTTAGGACACCTGCGTTTGACAGATGTACCGCCCCAGTCAAACTCCCCACCTGCTAGTGTCATCCACGAATCAAAGCATAGGTGCCATTTAGCTGGTATCTTACATTCTGATTGGTTGATAGTGTCAGCTAATTAATAGTGCTTCATACCCACTAAAGGGTTAATAGCACTGTGGTAGATAGAATCAGCCATTCACCAATAAGAATACCGGAAATTGTCTACTGAGTGTCCAGCACTCTGATGCTTGAATGGCCATGTTATTCACCAATCAGAGTGCAAAGCACCACTTTTGATGCTTAACTTTCTTTGGAATTAGTCCTCCAACTCGAACACGCAGGAAAAACAGCCTGGATGCAGGACATTTGCTAGCTCTGCCATTATTCCAAATAGATAATGTATAGTGTGTACAAACCAGTATATGAACTCCAATTTTCAGTTTTCACCAGAAAACAAAACATGATATTGCAATAGTATAGCAAGGATATTAAAAGCAAAGCTGCTGTGTTCTGGTTAACTTTCTATGTATCAGATCACATATCAATGGAAAACATGTACTTAGTCCCATAGGTCCTGACTTTCCCAGGGCAATCCATTTTCTACTCCTAGAAATCATTAACTCACAGTTCTTATGTCCCCATTATTGAGACATCTGATACACCCAATTTGAATGGATAAGTGGAATGAGATTCCTGTAAGAGTTTTACTTTAACCAAAATAAAGTATGATTTAACAATTATATATATATATATATATATATATATATATATATATACACATATATATCCTTTTACTGTGCTTTGTATTCAGTATAATGGTTGAATCCTGCTATTTATTTTTCAGTTATCACACAGCTGCGGCAAAAGCTTGAAAAACTACAAGGATCTTCTCTTCCCGAGAGCTTCAGAGTGCCCTATGACCCCTCACTTAGGGCTGGCACACTGGTTGTAAGTCAAACATGGCTGCTTGGTATTTTCATATGTGATAGACCTCGACCGGATGTAGTAAAGCTCTGAGGATGACTGGGTTTAATGATGGGTTTAAAATTACTTGCAATTTTATTTTACAAATGCTCAGTATTACTTCCTATAACATGTTTTTAATGGAGTTAGTGTTTCTATGTTTTTTTTATACAATTCTTCTTATGTTTTAATCTGCAAACACGTGAAGAAAAGACATGATGATTATAAGTCTGCCCTCACAATTTTGCCCTTTAATAGGCTGTATGTCAGAACTTAACAACACAATGTAACTGGATGTGTCAATTGCAAGTTTAAAGAAGACTGCTACTCATGAGATATTAATATGGCTATTTCACTATAATTCAGGTTTATTTATTCCAAAAGCCCAAACCAGACATCAATATTATGGAAACGTAGTGCTGCATCATTAGCAAGACAATTCAAGATCATTTCTTTTTCTATTTCTTTACAAAAGGTGGAGAAGTGCAAAGTCATGGCCTCAAAAAAGAAGCCTCTATGGCTTGAATTTAAATGTGCTGACACAACAGCTTTGTCAAATGAAACAATTGGAATAATATTTAAGCATGGAGACGACCTTCGTCAGGATATGCTCATTTTACAGGTACAATGTGATATGTAAGAGGTTATTTCTGTTTACACTTGCGCAGAAGACAAGAGATGTCACATTTATCTTCTATATGCCCAGCTAGGACTGCAACCAAAAGTAAAAGACGTGGGGGTAAATTTATCAAGCTGCGGGTTTGAAAAAATGTAGATGTTGCCTATAGCAACCAATCAGATTCTAGTCATTTGTAGAATGTACTAAATAAATGATAGCTAGAATTTAATTGGTTGCTATAAGCAACAGCTCCACTTTTTCAAACCCACAGCTTGATATATATTACCCCATGGTATTATTGTGCATTGTGGACTCCATCTAGAGTTTCGGGTAAATTTAGCTAAAAGGTGTAATTTTGCACCTCAGCAGTCCCATGTTGCTCAGCAGGCAGAGTGGATGGGTGGGATTTAAAATATTTGTGTGGACAGATTTATGAAGTGGGCACACATCCTATCTCAGCTGTAAATCACAGTATTATAAATGAAGCTGCCCAGTATGTGTGTGCTACTTAAAGGCACAAAATGACAGTTGCAAATTTTCCGCCTTTAGCTAGATTTGCCGCTAATACCCCATTCATACTGCACCAAAAACCCGGGTTTTTGCAGAGGCACGCTGAAAAACCCGGGTCTTGGTGTAGTATGAATAGTCCAACCACAAAATCCCGGGTCTAAAATCCCGGGACTTAGACCCGGGATTTTGCGAGGGGTAATTCCCGTGTTGGACCCCGCTCGCATGCAGTATGAATGGTGCAACCCGTGGAATTCCCGGGTCTCACCATTCATACTGAAAAAAAAATAATTGTGAAGTAAAAAAAAAGATTTTAATTACTAAAAAATACAAAACAAATGTTTACTTAACTTATTTTCAGCCAGCGGTGTCTCCGGTGCGTTGCCGGCTGTCAGGGGGACCTCTGGGTACTAAAATGACGTCATTTCTAATGGACTTCATGGGTAATTTAATTGAATAGTTCTCCCGCATTAGACGCGGATAAATAAAGTGTGACTGTCTAGGACACAGTAATATCCATGTGTGTGCATTTAGGTAAATGCAACACTCAGTTAAATACTCCAGTAAATTGAATTGCCACTTCTGAGGTGAAGATGCAGTACTGTTTGTTGAGCTAAAAGGCATCTCAACCTGGCATTAACATTGAATAACAAATGTTATGGACAAATATGTATTTATATATATATTTAATTTAGTTCATATCTGCTTATTACTTTCATCACTCTCTGTACAGATCCTTCGAATTATGGAATCCATTTGGGAGGCTGAATCGCTGGACCTTTGCTTGTTGCCCTATGGCTGCATTTCTACAGGAAACAAAATAGGTGAATTTGAAAAATTGACTTGTGCCTCTCATTTTAATGATGAGAACACTCTTTAATTTATTGTAGTGTGTGTGCAAATTGCTAAAAAACAAATTCTGTAACACATACAGCCTGCTACCATCTCATTTGTCAACGTCATGGGGTTTCTAATCTCCATTGTGGATATCCACTTACTCTCATCTAGTACTTCACAAACATGAGAGAACTTGTCACTGGAAGAGGGTTTGTACCAGCTGTTGACTGATAGTGATGTTTTCCAACAGAACAATTGAGATGTTTATTTGCACAGCTGGGATGCTGCAGTGAAGGCAGCATTGTACAATTTAAAACTTATAAGATGTGTGAAAAAAAAACTTACTATGGTAGTATTTTATTTTAAAAAAATGTATTCGTGTATTGTTATTAAAAAAATTTCCCCAAAAAAAACAAACTAAGCATCCCACGCAAGGAAAATTTTAGCTGGTTGTAGCATGAAGAAAGCTTAAGGGGAGCAAACATGAAGTGCCTGTGGGTTAATCGGTTAGCAACTTTATTTCCGAAATGCCGTAATTTTCATATTAAAATGCTCTTTGTATATTATGGTTTTTTTTATCCTGGATCAACATGGTAATGTAGCTTATTATTATTATCATTATTATGCTTTATTTATAAGGTGCCATAAGTTCCGCGGCACTTTACAAATTACAAACAGTAGAGCATACAAGTTGTAACAATAAACAAATACTAATAAGACCCCAAAAGCCCAAGCATAGCTAGTACCAGAGTAGCAAGAGCAGAAGTAATAGGTAGTGAGACAGGATGGAAGAGGGCTCTGCTCGTAAGAGCTTACAAACTAAAGGGAGGGCAAACAGACAGCAGGCACAAGGGGGAGTTAGTGGGGGGGGGATCTAGAGTAGGAGGAGCACATATGAGGGATGAGAGAGGATGAGGTAATCAAGCATATAAAGATGATTAGGCAGATGATTGGTATGCTTTTAAGAACAGGTGAGATTTCAGTACCTGCTTGAAGGTGCACAGACTAGGAGAGTCGGACAGACGAGGGAGGTTGTTCTAGTTAAGTGGGGCAGCCTGGGAGAAATCTTGGATTCGGGAGTGGGATGTGGTGATCAGAGGGGAGGATGAGAGGCGACGGTCATTGGCCGAATGCAGAGGACGGCAGGGAGTGTGGATGGAGATGTATGTAGCGATGGAGCGAGAGAGGGCCTTTCAGGCGAGGTTGAGGTGTTTGAAGAGAATTCTGTAGGGGAAGGGAAGCCAGTGTAATGCAAGGCGGGGAGAGGAGAGCTTACTTCAGTTTTTGTATATGATTTAACTTGTCTTGCATACTGGTGTACAACGTAGATATAAGGAAGATATGTGATGGGACTGAATTATTCTGCCATGATGAAATGATCAATGATGATACTATGGCTGGGACTATAAATCATTATAGGTTTACTGTGCTTTTATTAGGTCTTTGTTTTGCTGCAGTATCTATATGATATTGGTTTGTTTGAGTATGTAATGTGTGGCAAATTATACAGCGCTACGTAAAGTACTGAATAATAATGTTTGAATTTACTCCCATGAACTGCTCTGTTTCTTCCTTATATTAATAGACGTTATAATAAGCCAGACATTTTTGACAATTGGTTCCTCATCAAGTTTCCAGACAGAATCAGTGCACTGTGACTTTTCTTGAAAAATATAGATCTACTTTTGGTCGTGTCACTGCAAACCTCCATGACCTGTCATGTTGGCCTTGTTCTCTGCAATGAGAAATTATATCTCCTCTTGTCACTCTACAGGAATGATTGAAATTGTGAAGGACGCCACCACCATTGCCCAAATACAGCAAAGCACAGTTGGCAATACTGGTGCATTTAAAGATGAGGTTCTGAGTCAGTGGTTAAAAGAAAAATGTCCAATTGAAGAAAAGGTATATTGTAATATTTTGATATTCTTTATTAATCTGTATTAATAAAATGTCTATAACTTTACTTCAAATATTTATAGTAAAATATTCTCATGTATAAAGGGTAGTTCCTGAGCTCTGCCAGGACACCTTCCACTGTAGGTCCACAAGGTAGAAAATAAAAAAATAAAAATCAGTCAGACTCACCCCTTGTCCCTTGTGCATAATGACACTGGATAAAGTCACCCCCTGCTGAGAGTAATAGAAATCTATGTTTTCAATAAAGCTGCGCTGAAATATCATTATGGATATTCTGATCTGCGTACTGCCGATACATATTGTATCTGTACCCTAGCAAGTCAGTTGTAACATACAGCACCACAGTGTGCTATTCGTGGTACAGGACATCACACAGGACATCACAAGTCTGCATATAAATATAAGAATGACGGAACCAATGCTCTACTGAATAAATGAGCAGTATATAACAAATGTGTAGGGGGATGTTATGTGCATCCAGAGCAAATGGGTCCAATAGTGATTAAACCCCAAGCACTCTTGCCGTTTGATTCTTATATGTGTGTGTGTGTGTGTGTATGTGTGTATGTGTGTATGTGTATGTGTATGTGTATATATATATATATATATATATATATATATATATATATATATATATATATATATATAGATAGTGCTTTTTTTGTAAGAAAAAAGATGCCAGAACACACATCACTGTACACACACCCACATGACCAATCACAAGCCGAGCAGTACCATTACAACCAGGACGGAAGAAAGTACGCATACATCGGACTCGAGACACAAGCAACCCACATGCACTGTTTTCATGATTTTGCAGCCGACCTGCTACGCTCGACAGGGCGATTCAAGTCCATGTGATCCAAACATTGAATGTTGAAAAGTTACTTTTAAAACTTAGAAAATTAGTCCAATAAAGGTGGCGGAACTCAGTACCGATGACTTCTATGACAAAAAAAGCACTGTATATATATATATATATACTATTTTGCAAGGAGTTACCGTTGCTTAGCAACTTTTTGAAATCCGATGCGTAATTGGATTAGGTCAGCAATGTATATTGCAGCATGATAACCTCAATATTGGGACAAATATCTACAATTTATATAATTTCTATGCATAGTACATTCTATGCATAGAAATGACAACTTCAAGAGATTTGGCCTTAATAAAGTAAAGTAAAATAAAGTGCTTTTCCACCGTAGCTGATTTCATCCCTTTATTGTCTTTCCCTTCCCAATAGCTGAATGCGGCTGTGGAGAGGTTTGTTTATTCCTGTGCTGGATACTGTGTTGCTACCTTTGTGCTTGGAATTGGAGACAGACATAATGACAATATAATGGTAACGGAAACAGGTAAGATGCTAACTGGTAGTCCTAATTAAATAACATTTTATTTTCCCAGTTTTTTATTATATTATACTATACAGGTTTGACATTAAAAACAAACATGTTACTGACAAATGAGATAGACAATACATATGGTTTGTATTTTTAAGTGAGCATGTACTGTATGGCTCTTATTTTTGTCTTCAAATCCAGGATTGTTTTAATTATTTAATCTCTACTAAAATATTTAAGAACTCATAATGGCTCAGTGACATGGGAAATGAAAATGGATTAGACTTAATCTGTTAGCTTTTCCCTAAATATCATTGCAGTATTTATTGTTCTAAATCAGACCGTATTTTGAATACAAAAATTGTAATTGCTAAAATATCAGTACATGAGGCTTACATGTGCTCTATGAACTATGTCCTCATCTCACTCTCCCTGGGGTATTTTTCTTTACTGTAGTTAGGTTATAAAATATTGCAAACCAGTGGTCAAAGTGGAAATTTAGATGTGGCTGTATGGAAAATGTAAGTGAAGGGAATTTGATAGTATTACAATGGAGGCAGTAGGAGAAGTGGCGGTATGCCATACCACCGCATACACCCCCACTTCCACCATTGCTGCAAGACTGCACAGCACACCTGCATTTGCAAAATTGGGGAAGCGCATAGATTTGTGGCGGCCTCTGTGGGGGTGAATGGAGGAATTGGGTGGATCGGATACATGAATATGCCTACTTTTCCACTTGAAAATATGAGATTTAATTTTGGATGATGAGATTAGTAAGTAAGCAGGGTGAGAGGGGGCGCATTTACATGGCATGCGCTACTTTCGCGCAAATGCTATCTTTCCCTCACATTTCTCAGTACACTCTGACCAATGTTAAAACAACCCAATTAAAAGCACAAAAGTAAAACATTTAATAAATACAGTTCCAGTGTGCTCTCACTCGCATGATTAATTGAGTCCATAAATGAAGCTAAGAAAAACAGTATTTTAGGGGAAAAATAGTAAAGCTGAAATGAATAAAGTGGGCAGTCCTGCAGTGCTAGTAAAGGTGATGGTCCTGCAGTGCTAGTAAAGGGGGTGGTCCTGCAGTCAGGGCTTTCTTAGCAGCATTATAGGCCTCTGGGCAAAGCAGTGCACTGGGGCCCTACACATACTAATTGTACAAGATATGTATTCGCAACAGCAAGATAGCAGATAACAGCTGATACTGAGGTGATTAGTCTTACTAAAGAGGGTTTGAAGGTTCTGAATAAATCTCCCGAAATAATATACTGTAAGATTGACAAGCCTGTGGGGCCCCTATGCTCGTAGGGCCCCCGGGCAACTGCCCAGCATGCCCATGCGTTAAGATGGCCCTGCCTGCAGTGCTATTAAAGGGGGTGGTCCTGCAGTGCTAGTAAAGGGGGTGGTCCTGCAGTGCTAGTAAAGGAGGTGGTCCTACAGTGCTAGTAAAGGGCGTGGACCTGCATTGCTAGTAAAGGGGGTGGTCCTGCAGTGCTAGTAAAGGAGGTGGTCCTACAGTGCTAGTAAAGGGCGTGGACCTGCATTGCTAGTAAAGGTGGCAGTCCTACAGTGCTAGTAAAGGGGGTGGTCCTGCAGTGCTAGTAAAGGGGGTGGTCCTGCAGTGCTAGTAAAGGGGGTGGTCCTGCAGTGCTAGTAAAGGGGGTGGTCCTACAGTGCTAGTAAAGGGCGTGGACCTGCATTGCTAGTAAAGGTGGCAGTCCTACAGTGCTAGTAAAGGGGGTGGTCCTGCAGTGCTAGTAAAGGGGGTGGTCCTGCAGTGCTAGTAAAGGGGGTGGTCCTGCAGTGCTAGTAGGTTGTATTTGGGAGTCTCACTATTTCCACCATGTGCTTTTCCAGGTGTATCTGCAAATCTGGTTGCAGTGGATATTCCCTGGACACTTCCAACGACCATGACATGGACATGCACCTTGAAATGCACAAGACAGACATTAGGGTCACTTGCACGCACAAATAAGCATTGCGGCTCCGTACCGTTTGTGGTCCAGAAATGTACTGTTTATGCCTAAGATTTACGTCTGCATGTCCTATTTTATTTTCACTTCTTTTAAATCCAGCTACAATGGTTATTTATGAAGCTGCAAAAATGCAAAGAAGGAGAAAGAATAAGGAAAGGAAAGTGTAATGCTCCTAAGTGGAAATAGGCAGGACTTTAAGGGGGCGGAGGTGCTTCACTAGCACCAAAGCCTGATAAGGAGGTTTGACTCAAATACACATGCAGCTGGAAGAAGGGGGGACGTGCAGGCAGGCACATCCCCCTTTCACACCTGGGGACTAAGAAGGCCAGTGGAAAACTAACAAGGAAAACCAGGTGGGGGAGGTTAAGAGCTTGCAGGGACAGGGACAGGAAGTCAAGGGTCAGTATAGAGCAGAGATTCATAGCAGAAGCAGCCATTGCTGATCAGGAAAATCACAATTACTTGAATTCCAGCAACAAACATGCCTGCAAATAACCAAGAACACACTGCAAGCAGCCTTCCTAAAAGGCAGAGGAACCCACCCAGGCGTTTGGTCGAGGCAGCCGAGATTGAGAAGCCTAGCCAGGCACAAGCATTACGCAGCAATGGCCATGGGTCACATGTGAGCAAGAGAAGGAGTGCAGCAACAAGCAGAGCGTAAGATCAGAGAGCAGCCAGGAGGAAGCAAATCAGCAAGGAAACCTCAACTATCTTGCTGGAGCAAGAGGCAGGACAAACCCAGCAAACAGCAGAAATCATCACAGAGCAGCAGCACATGGTAAGGGAACTGCCCCCCCCCCTCCCCAACAACTTACTGCACATGGTCAAGGGGCTGAAGATTATGATGATTCGGGGGAAGAAGGCAGCTTAATGGGGCAACAGCTTGAGGGGCTGTGCAATACACCCTCATCACAGCATTTATCTCTGACTTGCATATATGTTCCGCAGGCATGGGGAGAGAATGGACACAGCCTCAGTAACAGCAGCGGGAACCCGGGATCTTGGGTATTCATCACCCCAACACAATTACAAGGATTAGGTCATCAGCCTGCTCCATACCCCTATTATCCCCCACGGTTACCCTCTCCCCCGCGGCACAGATACCAGCGAGAAAGAGGGTGCAGTCAAGATCGCAGAGAGTGCAGGCATAGAAGCACAGAGCAGAGGCATCAGCGGCAAGGTAGCCGCAGATCGGCATGGGAGCACAGTCGGCACAACTCGCCTCAGGGCAATGAAGCTCAGACATCGTCCAGGCATCAAGAAAAAAGATTGCATCAAGAAAGAAGATCGCATCAGACCAGACATCAGCGCACATTGCATCGAGATAGGAGGTCACACATGGCGGCTGTAGGTGCCGGGTCCAGCACCGCAGCAAGTGAGGGTCATCACCAAGTCCACGCCAATTCCAGCGGGACTCCAGCAGCTCCACATCGCTCACCAGTGGCTACATCCAGCCCGGTCAGTGGTACAGCAGCAGCAGCAGCCGACGCCAGGGCCAGCGCGGCAAAAGACGAGACCTCTTGCGCCACTACCAGCGCAGAGATGAGCATATCAGCGGGGACTGGTGAGAACTCTATTAATGATACTAATGTTAATGATGTTAATAATATGAATATGAATAGGGGTGATCGTTGTAATGTACATGTGGAAGTAGAGGACAGCTCGGGGTTAGATAGTTCTACTGAATCCGAGGGCGAGTCAGAGTATAAGGCTTTTAAGGAGCAGTGGCGCATGCTGAGGATGGCGAGAAAGAAGCGCAGGTTAGCCGGGCCTGGGGTAGATGTGGTTAGAAATCATATGGGGCAGGCTTCTGAGCATAAAGCTGCAGCGTTCGAGCAGGCTGGGGTATCACTAGGAGGCGATCTGGCTGCAATTGCAGCTCATTTGCCGAAACAAACAAGGCGGGACATTGTAAAAGGCTCATTCATTGATATATACACCTTGACTAAAGAAGGGCTAAAGGAAAAAGGAGAAGTTAGCGAGAAAGGTCAAGTGCAGGCTGATTCATATAAAACTATGGATAATTGGCTGAGCGGGATGTTCGTTTACACAGGGTTTTACTTAGAAGCTTTCCCAGGGATTGCTATGAGTATGGTGAAATACACAAATTTCATCCACTCAGTCTATAGGAAGTTCGGGGGACTGTCTGGAGGAACTACGACGAGGTTTTTTGCCTAAAGTCGCAGGGTCAGAAGCCAATTCATTTTGGGTCAAGGGACGTAGATATCTGGTTAAACTCCCAGGGCAGTGCAGCTACGGAAAGAGGGGTTGCATCAGCAAAGCCAGGGGGCAGGGAGGCCTAGTTTACAAAGGCAAGATAGATTTGAGTGCTGGGCATTCAACGAGACTCAGTGTACAAGGGCGCAATGCAAGTTCAGGCATGCGTGTATTTTTTGCAGAGGAAACCACTCTGCAAACAAATGCGCAAGGAAAAAAGGTGGCCGTCAGGCTGCCTTATCCGACGCAAGTGGGCCTAGCAAAGGCAACTAGCCCAATAAGACTAGACAGGATGCGGGTGGGGCTGGCCGGGTATCCTAAGCGGTATGAAGCCGAAATTAAATTATGAGTGATTTAAGGAAGGGTTTAAGATCCCGGGCAGGAGGCCAGTTCCTCAAAGGATAGGGAGTAAGAACCTAAAGTCCATCAATGCGCACCCAGCAGTGGTTAGAGAAAAAATTGTTAAGGAAATGATCTTAGACCGAGTTGCCGGCCCATATGTGGAGCCCCCCCATAAAGGATTTGATTGTCTCCCCCCTAGGTTTGGTGCCTAAGAAAGCAACAGGGAAGTTCAGGCTCATCCAGCATTTGAGCTTCACAGAAGGAGCATCCGTTAATGACGCGCTCGACAGCGAGCAGTGTTCAGTCCAATATCAGTCATTTGACAGTGCAATCAAATTGGTTAGAGCACATGGCAGGGGTGCCCTTATGGCAAAGCTGGACATAAAATCAGCTTTCCGGCTCTTGCCGTTACACCCACACAGTTTTAGGCTGATGGGTTTCCATTTTGACAGCAAATGTTTCATTGATAAATGTTTACCAATGGGGTGCGCAATATCATGCTCATACTTTGAGGTTTTTAGTTCCTTTCTGCAGTGGTGTTTTGAAATCCGTACTGGGTCAAAATCCATAGCGCATTACTTAGACAATTTTTTATTAGTTGGTCCTGCAAAGACAGAGCAGTGCAGCCAATTGTTGGGAGAGCTTCAGTGCATGTTCAGGGAATTCGGTGTCCCTATTGCTCAGGAAAAAACTGAGAACCCAAAGCCAATCATATCTTACCTAGGAATCAAAATTGACAACGACAGATTAGAGTGCAGGCTCCCAGCAGACAAGAGATCAAAGCTCAGTGAGGTGGTTGGCAGGTGCGTGGAGGCTAGGAAGGTCACGCTAAAACAGATGCAGTTATTGCTGGGGTTGCGGAACTTCGCTTGCCGGGTGATACCGATGGGCCGCATATTTAAGAGGAGGCTGGAGAGAGCTACAGCAGGCGTAAAAAAAGAAGCACCACAGGATTCGCATTAGCAGGGAGATCAGAGAGGACCTGTTGGTATGGGAGCGTTTCCTGCATGAGTTTAATGGGGTGCGTTTATGGCCCGCATCAGAACAGCCTAACCGTGAGCTTCAGCTGTTCACAGACGCAGCAGGGGCAATAGGTTTTGGAGCATATGTGCAGGGGGAATGGTGCGCACAAACGTGGCCAGAGGATTGGGTCGCTAGCGGTCTCACTAAGGACCTAGCTGCGCTGGAATTGTTTCCAAGAGTGGTGGCGTTAGAAATTTGGGGAAAGAGGTTGGAGAACAGGCACATCAGGTTCTGGTGCGACAACCTAGGGATGTTGCAAGCCATTAACAATCAGTCAGCATCATCCCCCCCCCCCCTGTGATTAGGCTGCTTAGGTGGTTACCTGCAAGGTGCCTGCATCAGAACATTACATTCAGAGCAAAGCATGTCCAGGGTGAGCGCAATACCATAGCTGATGCGCTCTCGTGACAGAAGTGGGAGGTTTTCAGGGAGGTTGCTCCTCATGCGGAACAAGTGGGCTTACCATGCCCTTCCCATCTTTGGCAGATTGTCAACCCGGTCTAGGTTAGCTGGTGGCGAAGTCCTTGGCACAAAAGACATGTAGAACTTATAGGGCAGCTTGTGACAGGCGGCAGCAGTTTAAAGCCAGAAGAGCATCAGAGGCTAAGGAAGCCCTACAGATATTATTGGCATTCCTGAGTGAGCTACACACAGCCAGGGCTTCAAAGGCCAGTGTTAGCAGCATACTAGCCGGCATTGCTTTTTCTTAAGGCTGAGGGGAGAAGCAGATATAACCAAAGCATTCATAGTGCGTACTGTAATGAGAGGCTGGGCCAGGAACGAGACTTGGAACCCGGATCCCCGGGAACCAGTGACAGCAGAGAGGCTGAGGGAGTTAGTAGGGATAGCACCTACAATATGCAAGGACGAACGGGAAACAACGCTGTTTACCACTGCATTCATTTTGGCATACAGTGGGGCTTTCAGAGTCAGTGAGTTGATAGCTCAATCCAATAAATCATTCAGATCAGGCCTTTTGCGAATGTGGTAGTGTCCGTTAACGTGGTGCTATGTAAGATCCACAGGTCTAAGACGGACCAGTTAGAAAAAGGGAGGTGGGTCCAAATGTAGCGCCAGGCGGATGCAGCGGTTTGCCCTGCGGCTGCAGTGGAGCAATATCTCGGCTCAAGGCCAGAGGGAGGGGAAGTCTTCCTGGTGCACGGGGACGCATCCCCTTTAACAAAGTTCCAGTTCACAGCGTTTTTTAAGAGATGCGTGCAATTAGATTTAGTACAAGGAATCGGGATAGATTTGGTGTGGATGAAAGACTGCTGGGGTGCCGTTACATTAGTATGGTCATATATCATCCCAAGGCTGTCCTGGAGAGGTGCGAGGAAGCGAGCGGGCATTGACAGAGCTCGCAAAAGGGTGAATTCAGTCACATGTAAACTAATTTCCGCATGTGACGGCATCAGCATATGGCATGAAGACATTAGCATGAAATGCATTGGTTTTTATAGGAGAGATGGAGTACACCTGTCAGAGGTGGCGCAAGACTTGTTCAATAACGCGATACAGGAAGCGTTGTAGGTGTTGGCCGGTTGGTGTCGCAGCTTGGCGGTGGGGGCTTCGGCCTCATGAATGGTTCATAAAGGCCTCGTGTGGCGGTGGAAAGCGGTGCGCAAGGTATAGATATTTGGGGGGAGCCAGCATTGGTGCATAATCACCCCAGAGAGGTGGCCGTCTGCCCGGCTCCAGCTTCAATGGTTGGGCCTCTACGGGGGCGTGCCAAGGAAAAATAGGGTGTGTGTGCACAAGATGCAGGCTCCAGGGGGCGTGCTTGCGGTGCCCACATGATGGGCAGAACACGCCCCGTAAAATTCCTGGGGGGTGTGCTTGCGGTGCTCACAGGGTGGGCAGAACACACCCCTCATAAGGTGAAGGAATTGGTAAAAGGAATTCCTGGGGGGGCGTGCTTGCGGTGCTCACAGGGTGGGCAGAACACGCCCCCCATAAGGTGAAGGAATTGGTAAAAGGAAAAAGATCTTTGCGCACTGCTTTCCCTGCATTTGTTGTTGATTTTAAATAAAACTGTGACCGTTATTTACGCCAACACCAGCCCTGCGTCTTTTCTCTTATTTCACTAAAGGGTTTGTTTCCTCCTGCTGAATGCCAACGGGTAGGCATATCCTCCCTTAAAAGTGACTTTCCACTATGTGCATTTTCATCTTGTCCCGCAGTATTTTTATGGGAACATTTCCCAAAAGCAGGATGTGGGCGTACAGCTATATTTGCGCTAGACTGAAAAATAGGTGTATTTGCCTGAAATGTAATATGACACGCATTCTTATTTCCTGTCCTCTGCTGAATGCGTGTAGTGGATATCGCTTCCACGCCAAATTTATTACCCTGTTTCCCTAACTCCCACATATTCAGTGTCTTAAAACATTTTCAGGCCCATGCCTTTTGTCATCACATCTTGAAATTTTTGTATTTTAGAATTTTAATTTGTGAGTCACACATTCATCTTCACAGAACTCCCCTTCACCACAGAAAGATAATAGTAAAGTAATAAAAAAAAAAACGAAACATCATAATTTATCTCTCTTGTCAATATTCAGTTGAACCACCTCTGACGTTACAACCAGGAGCAGCCAGTAGTCTATTTAGATCAGTCAGATTCAGAATCTGTAATAACAAAATGTGAAGCGTGTTGAGAGCTGAATATTTTCTCAAGGCCCTGTATATGTGGGAGTAAAGTTTTAAGGTTCTGTATAAAATGCTCCAGTAATGTTTGGGAGCTGAGTGCATTCATCCTCACTGGTGCATCACTCATTGTATAATATGGAGCTCATTTAGAGTTGAGCACAATTTGAGGACTGCATGTATGTGTAAAATCAGGACCGCAAAATAGCGATCTTGGTTATATTGAGTTGCATGTATCTTAAGATAAGTGAAATTCAAAATACTGTGTTTGAATGCAGCCGCATCAAGATCCATTTAACTCCTTGAGGGCGAGTGGCAAATTACATGACCCCCCCCCCCCCAAAGTACTAAGGATGAATCCCGCTCGTCCTCTGCACCTAAGGAGTTAAGAAAACCCACAGATCACTTCCCACCATGATCTCTGGGTGTTCTGATACTGCCGGTGGAAAGGAATCTTTTCTATGTTAGCAGCGTGCGCGTGTGTTCACAGACAAGGTCCATTAAAGTCAATGGGAAATGCTAGGGATATGGGTAGGATCTTTTAGAGCCTTTATCTCTTTATGACTGGCACTGATAAAGCTGGGGAGTCTCTTTCAAATTTTTGTACCTCTGTATATTTATTGCCTGCTGATTGTTTTTGATCAGCAGGCATTAAATAAATATGTGATGAACTCTAAGGTGCTCAACACAAGGCTGAGAAAAGCCTCAGGGGCAAAGGAGTTAAACAGCGCATCTGTCTGTACAACAATTAACAGGGTTGCCGGCTACAATGGAAAAGCGCATAGTGGAAGAATAACTGTCATTTTAGGACACTTTCTTATTTAATTTAAACTTTTATATTTTTCTCCTAAAATGTGGCTTGCTTATACTGGTCTATTTTCACCTATAAATGCGTCTTCCTTTTGCAGCAACACTTTACTGGTGCAAAAAGCATCCCATAAAATTTATAGAGCAAAACCCAATCTCCAAGGATATGTAAAAATGAAGCCTATTGTGGGGGTGGGGGTTAGCTCTCTCATTTGTCAGTGGCAGATCAGTCATTATTTCACTTGGCTCTGGATGTTCACAGATTAATCGGAACTGAAATGTACAATGTTAAATGTGTGCTTATGTCTTATTTTTTCTTTCCTTTGTTTTAGGTAACCTATTTCACATTGATTTTGGACACATTCTTGGCAACTATAAAAGCTTCCTGGGAATTAACAAGGAAAGGGTACCATTTGTCTTAACTCCAGACTTCCTACATGTGATGGGAACTTCGGGGAAGAAAACAAGTGAATACTTTCTTAAATTTCAGGTATTGGTCAGTGTATTTTATGAGGAATGTATCAACTTATCATGCTCAATATAGTGCATCCAAGCAAATGTGCTAAATGTATGAGCGAAAATTCATTAATGAGATAATATTCCATTTAATCCTGTTACACTTTATTTTTTCTGATAAAAAGAAACACGTAATTGTTTATGGGAATTTGCTTGGTGGTAATTTTGTACCACCTTCAATAAGATCTTATTTTTTCTACAGTGTGAACAGATATTTACCTTGTGCTTCCATTGACCTATTGTGCTTTAGTGGACAATTTTTATGTAAGGATACTATTTAGATGTCACAAACCACACACTATAACAGCGTGATATGATCAGTAGAAATGATAATAATGCAACTATATACATTTTAAATTAACTTTATTAAACATAATACCACTTTTTATAAAATGTAAAATAAACATTGCCAACTAAATATTGCACTTTGTGACATAGATCACTACTTCCACTAGTAATGCAAATCTACCATAAATATTCCACTTATTATAATTTTACAATGATTTAAGGGGCTGATGGTGAGTGAGTACTACACCAGTTTGCAGTGCCGTAACTAAACATTTTAGAGCCCTGGGCAAGACGGAGCACTGGCGCCCCCCCTTCCCGCACACTCACGAGAACGCACAGCCAAAGGGTGACATCCCTACCTGGTGCTGCTGCCGATGTCTTAAACACAGTATCTACTTGGCTGGATGCTGGAATGTTGGGTTCCCTGTTTGGAAAAGAGATAGTTACTATGCACCTCTTGGAAAGTCAAGCATTTACTAAATACTACGCCACCCAACCAGTCCCACATTAAATTATTAGCTTTTTTTGTTCAATAAACAGGCCTTCTTGTATCTAATCAGCCCCATAATTGAATTAATAGCATTCACAATTAATGAATATTGCTTATTGTCCCCCCATATAGCCCAAACATTAAATCAAATAGCAACTGCATTTAATAATTATGACTCCTTCCCCCTAATCAGGCCTAGATTAGTGTTCACGTTAAATAAATAAGCCTCATTACCCCTCACCAGCCCCATTATATTAAAATCATACTACTGTTTTTTTTCAGCCCCTTCTATCCCCCCTGTTCTTTACAGTCCCTCCCCCCCTGTTCTTAACAGCTCCCCCCGTTTTTTGCAGCCCTCTTATAGCAATATACTTACATTACAGCTTCTCAGCTTGTATTGTTTCTCATCCTTCTTCTTCTTGTTATGTCTTCTTCTTGCTCTGCAATCTTCTTGCTCAGTCTGCTCATTGCTCTGTTGTCGTCTTCTTCTTCTGTCTGTCTGTCTTCTTCCTGCTTCTTTTCTCCATGCAGGCTCTTCTATGCAGCGTCCTGACGTCTTATGTGCACGTCAGTTACACTGCAGGGTGCAGGATGCAGGGAGCCGGCCGGCGTTCTCATTCTGCTAGCTCCCTGTCACTCAAAAATGACAGTCCTGCGGTAAGTGCATTGAGACCATCTGGGGACTGTATATAGCGGGTGGGTGTTTCACCCCACACCGCCCTCCTTATGGCTCTGCCAGTTTGGGTAGTGTATTTTGCGTGAAATCGTTCTGCCCGTGCCCAGGAAAGTGGCTGCATGCATCTGCGCCTATGCAGGTTTGCATGATTCAATCACATACTCCCATTTGGAGAGGTGGTAAAGGGGAGAGGAGGGAAGGGAAGAAAAAAAGGTGCATTCTAATGAAGGGCACAGAGAGACTGAGATGCATATATTCTTGTCCAAGCCGTATTATTTGCATGTGGTCAAGGGCAGGTGCATATAGTGGATGGTGATGACAGTTGCCATTCAATAGTAAACCGCTTGTGATTGTCTGTTTGTGAATGCTCTGCTGATACTCATAGGTGCTTTCTTCTTTGCACATGCATTTATTATGCTTTTGTATGTGTGTTTAAGCAATTTCTGTTCACAGACGTTGAGGATTGAGGTTTTGTTGATGCCTAATAGTGAATACATAATTTTCAAAGAAAATAAATGGTTATAAACATGGGCGTAAGTGTATGTGACTTATATCTGGCATAAACTGGGCGCATATGCTCAGTGTCAGACTGGGGCATGAAGTGCCCACCGGGGGGCTGCAACGCTAGGGGCCCGCCAGCCATCATAGAGGCGAAACCAGACACTAGAGGGGGAGTGGTCAGCCCACGAAGGACAGCTAGCACCATAGTGTAGTATATAAAGAATGCAGTGTGTGTATAAAGCGTACACAGTTTTGACCTGCCCCTTAGATTTTGCAGAATAGTCACCAAAAATCGGGATTGTCCCACTAGATCAGGCTTGGCTAACCTGTGGCACTCCAGGTGTTGTGAAACTACAAGCCCCAGCATGCTTTGCCAATATATAGCAGCTTATTGCTGGAAGGGTATGCTGGGACTTGTAGTTTCACAACACCTGGAGTGCCACAGCTTACCTAGACTCAGAACATTTGACAGACTGTCCTACCTGTTTTTGTCACGTTTACCACCTGTGGCTGCTGGTTTCTTTTGTTATTATTATTATTTATTTGTTAGGCGCCACAAGGTATCTGCAGCGCCGCACACAGTACTAACAGTAGACTATACAAGGTGAAACCATACAGAACAATGAACAAAAAGTACCAATACTTCAGAAACTCCGGCTAGTCATATGCAGTAAAGACGGAGCGGAAGAACAGGTATGGAGACAGGAGGGGAGGGGGCCCTGCTCATACGAGCTTACATCCTAAAGGAGGGTAAACAGACCAGGCACAAGAGGAGCCAGTTGAGGCAAGAGGAGAGAAGGGAGGACGAGCAAAGGGAGGAGATGGGGGTTAAGTAGATGGTTGTTGCGGCTTGTCTGGATCCTGGAATGCTGGGGGCCCTATTCGGAAAAAATAATGGGTACATTTAGAAAATTGCAACCAGCTCCGGCATTAAATCAATAGGACCCATAATTAATACTTAGCCACCACCCACCACACACATATTACACTGCCACAAGCCCGCTGTGCCATCACACACACTACTGTGCCCCTTAATCACCATGCTGTGCCTCCTTATGATCACACTGTGCCCACCATGCTGCTTTTGCTTCCCCCTTCTCCTGACCCCCTTTCATCCCCCTGTGCCATGCTGCTTTGGCCCCCCTTCACACTCTACTATGCTGCTTTGTCTCCCCTTCAAACACTGCCATGCTGACCTGGCCCCCCATCACAGTCTGCCATGCTGACCTGGCCCCCCTTTACACACTGCCATGCTGACCTGGCCCCCCTTCACACTCTGCCATGCTGACCTGGCCCCCCTTCACACACTGCCATGCTGACCTGGCCCTCCTTTACACACTGCCATGCTGACCTGGCTCCCCTTCACACTCTGCCATGCTGACCTGGCCCCCCTTCACACACTGCCATGCTGACCTGGCTCCCCTTCACACTCTGCCATGCTGACCTGGCCCCCCTTCACACACTGCCATGCTGACCTGGCTCTCCTTTACACACTGCCATGCTGAACTGGCTCCCCTTCACACTCTGCCATGCTGACCTGGCCCCCCTTCACACTCTGCCATGCTGACCTGGCCCCCCTTCACACACTGCCATGCTGACCTGGCCCTCCTTTACACACTGCCATGCTGACCTGGCTCCCCTTCACACTCTGCCATGCTGACCTGGCCCCCCTTCACACACTGCCATGCTGACCTGGCCCCCCTTCACACACTGCCATGCTGACTTGGCCCCACTTCACACACTGCCATGCTGACCTGGCCCCCCTTCACACTCTGCCATGCTGACCTGGCCCTCCTTCACACACTGCCATGCTGACCTGGCTCTCCTTTACACACTGCCATGCTGAACTGGCTCCCCTTCACACTCTGCCATGCTGACCTGGCCCCCCTTCACACACTGCCATGCTGACCTGGCCCCCCTTCACACACTGCCATGCTGACTTGGCCCCACTTCACACACTGCCATGCTGCCTCGGCCCCTTATCCCGCTTTCATCCCTCTCAACATTTCCCTCATTCTTCTCTGCGCTGCTCATTGATCTGTAAAAAAATGCTGCTGTATTATTTGGAAGGACATTAACAAGTTTCATTATAAGGTGCCATTTAGATGGGGTCTGCAGTATGTTTGTATGGATCCCCATTTCTCTCAGGGCTTCTCTGCTCTTTTCTGTTAAAAAAAAAAAAAAAAAAGACAGGCTGACTGGCTTGGGAGAGGACTCACTTACCTGTCTCCTCTGTCTGTGAAAAGCTCCGGCATCCTGCTCCTCTGAGCGGCCGTGGCTAGTGATGATAACAGGAAGGCAGCAGGAACTCCTCCTCCCCTGCTGAAAGTGAAAAACACACTACCGCGCAGGTGCAGAGAGCTGTGTCTGGGCTCTCTGCACCTGCGCGGTATTGTGTTTGTTACCGAAGTGTTGCCGCCACCGCCATCACAAGTCAGGTCTTACCCATAAGCTCCACCCTAACAGCGGAGGGGGCGGAGCTTCAACACGGTCGGGCCTACCGGTGAATAGCCCGGCAGGCCAGTCCGAGGCTGCATATGCTACTAGTGCAGACTTGCACGTATCTTGCAATAGTTGTAGCTTTGCATATACTTGTAATTGCATCTTTAGTAGTGAACACAATTTGCAGCTGTGATTTGGGGCACAGTTGCTACTAACTCTCCAAAATGTCTTTTTCTGTTCCATGCATAGTGGTAAACAGCTTATATAGCTATAAACCCACTTAAGACAAATGAGAACATAATTATTTACAGTTAATTTATATGTACACATGCTATTTGTAATCATGAGTGTAAGTGTCCATACTATGCCTGCACAACCAAGGTAAACAGAATAGTAGCCAAATTAATTTTAAATCCTATGGTTGACTTCACCGATTACATCTTATTAGTTTTATTTTGATCTGCAAAATGTATTGTTTTAAAATATGCAATAATATGTGTATGTAGGAACAGCATCATTAATAACTGACACAGGAGTAATGTCATTTCTTGAGATGTTATGCTAACACTGAATATACAACATTATTCTCTTTAGGATGTGTGTGTGAAAGCTTATTTGGCTCTGCGACATCATACAAATCTTATGATCATCCTGTTCTCTATGATGCTAATGACCGGCATGCCACAGCTTACTAGCAAAGAGGACATTGAATATATTCGGGATTCACTGACTGTTGGGAGAAATGAAGACAGCGCTAAAAAGCATTTCTTAGACCAAATTGAGGTTTGCAGGGATAAAGGATGGACTGTGCAGTTCAACTGGTTCCTTCACCTTGTACTAGGCATTAAACAAGGGGTTGAGAAGCATTCTGCCTAAGTCAGATATGGATATGTTCTAGTACAAATGTATAATCAGTTGAAAGATCACCGAAAAGGGAGTTATGAAGAATGGGAGATATTATTGAACATTCATGAATTCCAGAAAATAAGTGCACTAATAACCCTTTCTTGGATTAACCTTGACATTTATTTGTAAGTTCTTTATGTGCGAGTATGAAGGAGTTGTAGGATAAGTATGACTAACCTTTCTAGCACTTTTCAACGGACCTCACTGTTCCCTGTAGGCTGAAAAATATCAAAATTATCATAAAACATGTTAGAAAAAATATCCTGGTTGGTAGATCATAATGATATTACAAGTGACATAGGATTTCACTGACCATGTAAGGGCACAAGATTGCAAGTCGTTGTGCACAGACATTATATCCTTGTAACTAAACAGTGCTGGAAACATCACACTGTATAAGAATACATTATATTTTTAAAATCTTTAAAATCATAAATCAATTAAATATCTGACTATAATGTAGAATGTGAAAGAAAATCAACAGTAATTTGTATGAGGCGAATGTGGAGGTTGGAGTGTGGAAAGTCTGTGTATTTATGTACTCATTGTTTTTATTTGTGTTTGCCAAAAGCAAAAGGCACCTTATGTGCATACCATGTAGTTAATAAAAAGCTTTGCCAACTTGTGTCACATGTCTTATTTTTAAAGGGTTTCATGGTGAAATTCTCAATGTTAATGAAGTCTGTTACTTTAAGAACCGAGTGTACTGTTGGTAGAGGAGGAAAACTGGAAGTGAAAAGGAAAAGAGAAAGTTGTGTTGTTCTTTGTAAAATAAAGTCTTTTGTCTCTCAACAAGTACAATTCAACGAAATGCACAAAGGCCAATGAAGACAAAATACACCTATATATGAGGAGCATTCCAACAGCTATACAGTGAATTGATTAACCACCTCTTGACTAGGACTGTAATATATATGTATAGTGTCATTCCCCTTTTTTTTTTTGTACCCCCAATTTTCAATGTGCTGCTTTTTGTTTAGAGACTGGAGTATATTACTGTGATGGATTGCACCTGAATGAGGAGGGGGCTGCAGTGCTAGGGGAGAGGATGGTTAGAAGGTTGGAGGAGATTTTAAACTAGGCTCCGGGGGGGAGGGGCAAGCAAGTATTTATGGGATAGACATTGAGAGTAGTAAGGAGGAATTTAACAAGAGTAAAGGGGGTGGAGAGGGGGGAAAGGGAAGCATAGCCGATAAGGAGCGGCCCTTTTTAAAGCAAAAAGAAATACCTAAGGGAGGCAATAGACTTAAGTGTATGCTTGCAAATGCAAGAAGCCTGACAAGTAAAATGGGGGAGTTAGAACTAGTAGCAATGAATGAGCAGTATGATATTATAGGTATTACTGAGACCTGGTGGGATGATACACATGACTGGGCAGTCAACTTGGAAGGCTATTCTCTCTTCAGCAGGGATAGGGTAAATAAAAGGGGAGGAGGAGTATGTCTTTATATTAAGCCAGAATTAAAACCAAGTATTCAGGAAGTTATATACGAGAATATTGGTGATAATATAGAGGCATTGTGGGTGGAAATATCCAGCGGAGGAAAAAGTTCAGAGAAGTTTCTGATAGGGATATGCTATAAACCGCCAGATATTAGTACGATTGAGGAAGCCCAACTTCTACAGCAAATTGAAAAGGCTACACAACTAGGTCAAATTTTAATTATGGGGGATTTTAATTATCCGGACATTGATTGGAGTACTGAGACCTGCGGTACAGCTAGGGGAAATAGGTTTCTGAGCACGCTAAAAGACCATTACATGTCCCAATTAGTTGAGGAACCAACTAGGAACCGGACTATACTGGACCTAGTAATAACAAACAATGTAGACGTAATATCAAATATTCAAGTAAAGGAGCACTTGGGAAACTGATCATAATATGGTCTCATTTGAAATTAGTTTCCAGAAACAACAGTATAAGGATCATCTAGGACTTTAAACTTTAAAAAGGCAAAATTTTAATATGCTAAAGGAGTCTATAAAGAGCATAGACTGGGACAAAGCCTTTGAAGAAAAAATACGGAAGAAATGTGGGCTGTCTTTAAAATGTTGTTGGAAACATACACGTATAAGTTCATTCCTATGGGAAATAAATGTAAAAGAATTAAGTCTAAACCAATGTGGCTAAATAAAAAGGTAAGGAAGAAATGCAAAGGAAGAAGCGTGCATTTAAATTGTTTAAGTCTGAAGGGGTCAGAGGAGTCCTTCCATAGGTACAAGGAATGTAATAAAACATGCTAAAAGGAAATTAGATTGGCTAAATTAGAAAATGAAAGGCACGTTGCAAAAGAAAGTAAGACAAACCCCAAAAAGTTTTTTAAGTACATAAATGGCAAAAAGGATTAAAAAAGATAATATAGGACCCCTAAGAAGTGAGATGGGTGAATTGATAAATGATACTAAGGAAAAAGCAGAGATATTAAACACGTTCTTTTCTTCAGTATTTACCAGAGAGGAACAAATGGCAGGAGTATACATAAAAATGTAAATGAAACCATGCCATTAATTAATACTTGGTTGTCAGAGGAAGAAGTCCAAAGGCGACTGAAGAATATTAAGATAAATAAAGCTCCAGGTCCAGATGGCATACACCGCAAGGGTCCTTATGGAGTTAAACTCGGAAAAGCTAGACCGCTATTCTTAATTTTCAGAGATTCAATCTCATCAGGCTCAGTACCAGGGGATTGGCGAATAGCAGATGTGGTGCCGTTGTTTAAAAAGGGGACGAGATCACAACCAGAGAATTATAGACCTGTAAGCCTGACATCAATAGTGGGGAAACTACTGGAAGGTATTTTAAGGGACAGTATTCAGGATTACTTGGTACGCAATAAAATTATTAGTGGGAATCAACATGGATTTGTGAGGATAGGTCATGTCAAACTAATCTAATTAGTTTCTACGAGGAAGCTTAGTGGGAACTTAGACCAGGGCAGGACAGTAGATGTGGTCTACTTAGATTTTGCAAAGGCCTTTGATACAGTGCCACACAAGAGGTTGGTTACAAAATAAGGGAACTGGGTCTAAAAATCAAAATTTGTACTTGGATCGAAAACTGGTTAGAGAATAGGGAACAGAGAGTTGTGATAAATGGAACATTTTCTAATTGGTCAAAGGTCTTAAGTGGAGTACCTCAAGGTTCCGTGCTGGGACCACTCATTTTTAATATATTTATTAATGACCTTGGTGATGGTTTAGAGGTAAAGTTTCTATTTTTGCAGATGACACTAAACTCTGTAAGGTAATAAAATCAGAGCAAGATGTAGCTTCTCTACAGAGGGACTTAAATAAACTGGAGGATTGGGCGGCTAAATGGAATATGAGGTTTAACACAGATAAATGTAAGGTTATGCATTCAGGGATCAAAAACAAGAACGCAATCCATAAATTAAATGGAATTAATTTGGGAGAATCTATAATGGAAAAGGATTTGGGAGTGCTCGTAGACAGTAGACTTAGCAATAGTGCTCAATGTCAAGCAGAAGCTGCAAGGGCAAACAAAGTATTGGCATGCATAAAAAGGGGCATAGATGCAAGGGAAGACAGTGTAATTTTGCCACTGTATAAATCGTTGGTAAGACCTCATCTTGAATATGCAGTACAGGTCTGGGCACCACTCTATAAAGAAGATAATTTGGAACTAGAAAGGGTTCAGAGAAGGGCGACAAAATTGATAAAGGGTATGGGGTCATTAAGTTATGAGGAAAGGTTAGCCAGTTTAGGCATGTTTACTTTAGAAAAGAGGCGTCTAAGGGGAGATATGATTACTATGTACAAATACATTAGGGGTCAATACAGAGAGCTTTCATGGGAACTTTTTACCCCAAGGACCATACACAGGACACGTGGTCATCCCCTAAGGTTAGAGGAGAGGAAATTTCACAACCAGCAAAGGAAGGGGTTCTTTACAGTAAGGGCAGTCAAGATATGGAATTCATTGCCAGGGAAGGTTATGATGCAGATTCAATAGATATGTTTAAGAAAGGGTTAGACAAATTTTTAGCGAAAGGTGTATCCAGGGATACGACCGTTAATTTAAAATAAAGGATAGTAGTGGATATAGGGTAAAAATTGGATTGCAATATTGAGTCTGGGGGGATTTTCAAAATTGAAACAGATGGGTGGTTGCCTACTCTGGATTAATTTCAAATATAAGTGCAGGATCTCAGAAGATCCAAAATAGGTTGAACTTGATGGACTGGTGTCTTTTTTCAACCTCATCAACTATGTTACTATGTTACTTATAAGTAACTTATGGTAGAAAGTTATTTAAAGGAAATAGCTCAGGGCGCTTATTTATATATTTGTAAATGCACTTATTTTTTATATTGTATACATTTTGGTATAGGAAAATATTTATTTCTGAGACCAGGGGAAAAAAATAGTTTTTTCTGATTTAACCTTGCTAGAGGAAATGCATTATTTCTGATGTATATATCTGATACAATAAGCCTTTGTTTAGGAAGTCTTTTGTGTATCTTGGTGTAAGGAAATGCCTTGTTTGGGGGGTTTTTTGCAACTTTTCTTGGGAATTCTTTTCTTTGGAGGAAATGTGTATTCTGCAACTGTTGGAAGAAAGCACCCCATGTTAATTAGACCTTTTTGATGTGTGAGGGTCTAACAACTGAAGGCATGGGGAGATTTAATTAGACTGCTGTTAGATTTTCTCTGTGTCTGAAACAAGATCCAGGAAATCACAGCAAGCGTTAGGATATCACAGAGTAGTGTAAATATTGTTAGCTTTGCATTGCATGTAAATCCATGTTTGGGTAAACAAATTGCAACCTGATTCTAAAATAGCTTGTGAGGCTGTGTCCAAATCTGTATAAAAAGCCCTGTCTTTTATTCAAAATTGTTCTTCTGATTCCATCTGACCTCAGCATTGGTACCTTCAATCAGTGTGACTGCAAATATACATCACTTGCTTCAAAGACTTGCTTGAAAACATCTTCCATGCTGAAAATCCTGTGACCTAAAGATTAGGCCCAAATTTAATCCGTTACCGGCTGTTTCTGAGGTTTGGACCCAGCATCCGTTACCACTGCTCTGCCACTACCCAGCACCTCTTGCAAGTGTGATAGCCCAGGGGTATCCATCTACAGCAACCCTGATCCATAGAAAGAGGTCAGGAGTACCAGCCCAGGTACACCAGAAGCAGGGTACACTCGCAGCACAAGTTACCCAGAAGAAACCTGGTACTGGATGCCGGTAAGGAGTCCAGTGGTGGCAGCATTTGTAAGCCCCTCTTACTGCGGTGAGAGGGCGCATTTGGGATAACGAAAGGGATCAGTGGCAAATTAAGCCCAGTCGGTTCCCAGCAACAACAGACTGAGTGATACATTTTTATTATGAGCATCATATAGGGAACTAAAGTGTATATCTAGTTCTCCCAAGTAGACAACCTTACACTGGAATGTATGTTCAGTTCCCCATGTATAGAACATTACCCAGGAATATATGTTCAGTTCTCCCAGGTATAGAACATTATCCAGGAATGTATCTTCACTTCTTCTCCATGTATAGAACATTTTCCAGAAATGTATGTTCAGTTCTCCCAGGTATAGAACATTACCCAGGAATGTATGTTCTCAGTTCTCCCAGGTATAAAACATTACCCAGGAATATATGTTCAGTTCTTCCAGATTTAGAACATTACCCAGGAATGTATGTTCAGTTCTCCCATGTATAGAACATTACCTGGAATGTATGTTCAGTTCTCCCATGTATAATACATTACCCAGGAATGTATGTTCAGTTCTCGCATGTATAGAACATTACCCAGGAATGTATGTTCAGTTCTCCCATGTATAGAACATTACCCAGGAATGTATGTTCAGTTCTCCCAGGTATAGAACATTACCCAGGAATATATGTTCAGTTCTCCCAGGTATAGAACATTACCCAGAAATGTATGTTCAGTTCTCCCAGGTATAGAACATTATATATATTTATTTCTCCTAAGTAACATTATTATTACCTTAAATGTATGATGAGTTCTCCCTGGTATAGGGACAGGGCTGCCATCAAGGAGGGTGCAGCTGTAAGGGGCCCAGATTGACTAGGGTGACCACCAGCACTGATAATGCCAGTCGCAAACTGCTTCCAATTTTTGATTAACAATCTGTCTATGAATTAGAAGCAGTTTGCGACCAGGATCATTGGTTCTAGTGCGCCCAGAGACAGATTGTCACGGGCACTAGGAGTCTTTACCCAGGGATCACCAGGTGGTAAGCTTACCAGAGCAATGTAGATGGTAATAGTGTACTCTGGTAGCAGGGTGATCACGGAACAGGCACTAGTAGATGATGAGATGCTCAGGAAAGTCTATGACTAGCAGCACTGGTAATATGGAGGTAATAATACACGAGGAACTGTATGGACAAGGGCAAGTGGAGGTAGTCAGTGGTCTGCGTTAGCAAGTTGTACCACTGCTATAGTGAGGAGGAATGTCCAACAGAAACGAGGAGGTGATGAGAGTCAGCGGTCTGCGGATAGCAAGTGGTACCGCTGTCTGAGTGAAGGAATGGAATCCAAGTGGAGGTATCCGGGAAGTCAGTGGTCTGCGGTAGCAAGTTGTACCACTGCTATGTGAGAGGAATGGAACAGGTGATACCGGAACAGGAATCAGTGGTCTGCCTTCAGCAAGTTGTACCACTGAAAATATATGTGAGGAGGTGTACGGGGAGAGACTGCAACACAGGATGTACACGGGCACATTAAACACAATCCATAGTAATATGCACAATATATATAAATGACTGAACAGGTCTGCAAATGTAGGAAGTCTCTGAAGTAATCCAGCACAAGGTAACACAGTCAATGATGGCAAAAGACTCAGCGGATTGCAGACTCCAGAGGAGAACCAACACAGTCCAGCAAGATATGCAATACACCAGCACAGTCAATGAGAAGTATGCATACCGTGGTTCAGAAGGCAGTCAGACAGGAGTGCAGTGATACCTGGGCGGCAGGAGGCCGACAGGATGAGAAGTCCCTGGATGTAAGAAGCAGGAGTCTAGTAGGTGCAGCGCACAGGTAAGTAGACCAACAGGGACACGAATCCAATGCTGACAGGAGGGTAGCGACCAGGGGAACCAGGAAGGCGTGGAGAGCGGATCAGCAGTAGATGGACGATAGGACTGGCAGCGGCAGCAGGACTCTGCGGACCCACGGGAGAGATGAGATGAGGCTGAGGTGCACAGGAGCAGCGGATAGGAATCAGCTAGCAGTCACGATGATGAACACAGGCGAGTTGCCAGCTGGAGGCTGTAGTGCACGGAGGCAGCGGATAGGAATCAGCTCACGGTCACGATGATGAACACAGGCGAGTTGCCAGCTGGAGGCTGTAGTGCACGGAGGCAGCGGATAGGAATCAGCTCACAGTCACGATGATGAACACAGGCGAGTTGCCAGCTGGAGGCTGTAGTGCACGGAGGCAGCGGATAGGAATCAGCTCACAGTCACGATGATGAACACAGACGAGTTGCAAGCTGGAGACTGCAGTGCACGGAGGCAGCGGCTAGGAATCAGCTCACAGACTTGATGATGAACAGGTGAGTGGATAAGGAGAGAAGGCTGTAGTGCACGGAGGCCGCGGATAGGAATCAGCAAACAGTCACTATGGAATATAATAGCGTTGAAGTGGTATAGGAGACTGTAGTGCACGGAGGCAGCGGATAGGAATCAGCAAACAGTCACAATGGAATATAATAGCGTTGAAGTGGTATAGGAGACTGTAGTGCACGGAGGCAGCGGATAGGAATCAGCAAACAGTCACAATGGAATATAATAGCGTTGAAGTGGTATAGGAGACTGTAGTGCACGGAGGCAGCGGATAGGAATCAGCAAACAGTCACGATGATTCAGTTGATGGTAGAAGTGGTATGGGAACCACAGTAGTAGAAGTGGTTAGGAAACCACAGAGGTAGAAGTGGTTTGGAAACCACAGGAATCAGCAGCGCTGAATACACGAGGAAACACAGGAACACCTTCAGAGGCTCATGGGGAATGAGACTCCAAGATCAGGCAACGTGATGTTGACCACAGGTGCTTAATATAGGGAGTGTTGCCTGATCTGCCAATTGAGTTAAAGGGACATACACTGAAGTATAGGAGAGGGCTGCGCATGCGCAGACCCTCAGGATGGAGGACGACCACGGTTCCTAAATGTCCGGGAAGAGGCACTCACGGTCCGGTGAGTGACAGTACCCCCCCTTTTAAAGGTGGGCACAGAACGCCTGGAACCGGGCTTGTCCGGATTTTTGAAATAAAACTTCTTCAAAAGGGCAGGAGCATTAAGATCTTCAGCTTTGATCCAAGAGCGCTCCTCAGGACCAAAGCCCTTCCAATGAACGAGGAAACGGAGTACTCCTCGCGAAATTTTTGCGTCTAATACCTCAGTAATTTCAAAATCCTCCTCCTGATGAACTTGAACTGGCTGCGGAACTGAGGGAGGTTTTGAAAAACGGTTGATAATAAGAGGCTTGAGTAAGGACACATGGAAGGCATTAGAAATCCGAAGATTCTTAGGGAGAAGAAGTTTCACACATACTGGATTGATTACTTGAATGATCCTATATGGACCAATAAAACGAGGGGCGAATTTCATAGATGGGACCTTCAAACGAATGTTTTTAGTAGATAACCAGACACGATCTCCAATTTTTAGTGGTGGAATAGCCCGCCTCTTCTTATCTGCGAAAGATTTATATTTGATAGATGTTTTCTTCAAACAGGTTTTGACCTGAGACCAGATATTTTTAAAGGTCTGACAAGCAGTCTCCACAGCAGAAACTTGGGTGGGAGGGAGGGCAGGAAATTCCGGAAAAGACGGATGGTGACCGTGAACCACCAGCACTTGACTTTTTGAAGATGACTCCTGAGATCCATCTTCAACGTCCGATGACGTCACGAACGCCCGATGAAGAGGAAGGCGTTCAGACTGAACCTTATCACACAGATCCGTAGATGAAGGATCCTGTGGAGGAGGACCTGGTGGAATAGACGAATGCTGTCTTTTGCATGAAACCATTTGAGAGAGGCAACGATGATGACATTCAGCTCCCCAAGATGTAACTTGAGAAGTGCGCCAGTCAATCTGGGGAGAATGACATTGAAGCCATGGAAGGCCTAAGACAATCGGACTTGTCGTAACAGGAAGAATTAAAAACGAAGTCTCTTCATGGTGTAGCCCACCAATCTGAAGCGTTACTGGAGACGTACTCTGGGTGATGAGACCATTGATGAGACGTGATCCATCTATAGCCGTCACAGTAATGGGTGTTTTTAAAGTAATCACCGGTAGGGACCATTGATTCACTAGTGATTTAGAAATGAAATTTCCTGCTGCTCCAGAATCAATCAATGCCTGTGACTCAAAGGATTTGGTAGCAAAGGAAATCGTAACATCAAAAGCGCAGGCTTTTAATTTCGTAGAAGATGGAGAGGACTCCAGGAACCCTAACCTTATCTCCCCAGTATTGGTTAGAGCCCGGCATTTCCTGGGACAAGAATTGAGCATATGCGTAGAATCGGCACAATAGATACAAAGTCTATTCTTTATTCTTCGGTCCCTCTCCTCTAAAGTTAATTTGGAGCGACCTATCTCCATGGGTATCACCGGAGATGAAGCTGGGTGAAATTGAGGATTTGAGAGAAGAGGTGTTTTAACCGAAGTTGTTTTCTCAGGTTCTCTTTCACGAAACCTCAGGTCTACACGATGGCAAAGAGAGATCAAATCTTCTAAAGAGGAGGATAGTTCTTGTGAAGTCAGTGCGTTTTTAATTTTATCGGAAAGCCCCTGCCAGAAGGCGGCAATTAATGCTTCAGTGTTCCACTGAAGTTCAGAGGCTAAGATCCTAAATTGAATGACGTACTGAGCCACAGTGCGAGATCCTTGGCGAAGACGGAGAATGCTGGATGCAGCGGAAATAACACGACCTGGTTCATCGAATACACTTCGGAACGTGGAAATAAATTCGGCACTATCCTGTAACAATGGATCGTTTCTTTCCCACAGAGGGGAAGCCCAAGCCAGGGCTTGTCCAGAAAACAATGAGATAAGATAGGCCACTCTGGAACGATGGGTAGAAAAATTTTGAGGCTGGAGCTCAAAATGAACTGAGCATTGAGTAAGAAAACCCCTACAAGTTTTGGGGTCTCCATCGTATTTTGACGGAGTAGGCAGGTGAAGCGTGGAAGCCGTAAACACCTGGGATGGCACTGGGGAAACGGAGGAAGGCACAGGAGCATCAACAGTAGTTGTGGCATCTTGCACGGACGTTCTTTGGGAAGCTAACGCCTGGTAACACCGCAGTAAATGCCGTTGGCGAACTTCCTGTTGCTCAATACGGGTAACCAGATGCCGCAGCATCTCTTTGGCTGTAGGTTCCGTATCTGGGTCTGTCATGGCCTGATCTTACTGTCACGGGCACTAGGAGTCTTTACCCAGGGATCACCAGGTGGTAAGCTTACCAGAGCAATGTAGATGGTAATAGTGTACTCTGGTAGCAGGGTGATCACGGAACAGGCACTAGTAGATGATGAGATGCTCAGGAAAGTCTATGACTAGCAGCACTGGTAATATGGAGGTAATAATACACGAGGAACTGTATGGACAAGGGCAAGTGGAGGTAGTCAGTGGTCTGCGTTAGCAAGTTGTACCACTGCTATAGTGAGGAGGAATGTCCAACAGAAACGAGGAGGTGATGAGAGTCAGCGGTCTGCGGATAGCAAGTGGTACCGCTGTCTGAGTGAAGGAATGGAATCCAAGTGGAGGTATCCGGGAAGTCAGTGGTCTGCGGTAGCAAGTTGTACCACTGCTATGTGAGAGGAATGGAACAGGTGATACCGGAACAGGAATCAGTGGTCTGCCTTCAGCAAGTTGTACCACTGAAAATATATGTGAGGAGGTGTACGGGGAGAGACTGCAACACAGGATGTACACGGGCACATTAAACACAATCCATAGTAATATGCACAATATATATAAATGACTGAACAGGTCTGCAAATGTAGGAAGTCTCTGAAGTAATCCAGCACAAGGTAACACAGTCAATGATGGCAAAAGACTCAGCGGATTGCAGACTCCAGAGGAGAACCAACACAGTCCAGCAAGATATGCAATACACCAGCACAGTCAATGAGAAGTATGCATACCGTGGTTCAGAAGGCAGTCAGACAGGAGTGCAGTGATACCTGGGCGGCAGGAGGCCGACAGGATGAGAAGTCCCTGGATGTAAGAAGCAGGAGTCTAGTAGGTGCAGCGCACAGGTAAGTAGACCAACAGGGACACGAATCCAATGCTGACAGGAGGGTAGCGACCAGGGGAACCAGGAAGGCGTGGAGAGCGGATCAGCAGTAGATGGACGATAGGACTGGCAGCGGCAGCAGGACTCTGCGGACCCACGGGAGAGATGAGATGAGGCTGAGGTGCACAGGAGCAGCGGATAGGAATCAGCTAGCAGTCACGATGATGAACACAGGCGAGTTGCCAGCTGGAGGCTGTAGTGCACGGAGGCAGCGGATAGGAATCAGCTCACGGTCACGATGATGAACACAGGCGAGTTGCCAGCTGGAGGCTGTAGTGCACGGAGGCAGCGGATAGGAATCAGCTCACAGTCACGATGATGAACACAGGCGAGTTGCCAGCTGGAGGCTGTAGTGCACGGAGGCAGCGGATAGGAATCAGCTCACAGACTTGATGATGAACAGGTGAGTGGATAAGGAGAGAAGGCTGTAGTGCACGGAGGCCGCGGATAGGAATCAGCAAACAGTCACTATGGAATATAATAGCGTTGAAGTGGTATAGGAGACTGTAGTGCACGGAGGCAGCGGATAGGAATCAGCAAACAGTCACAATGGAATATAATAGCGTTGAAGTGGTATAGGAGACTGTAGTGCACGGAGGCAGCGGATAGGAATCAGCAAACAGTCACAATGGAATATAATAGCGTTGAAGTGGTATAGGAGACTGTAGTGCACGGAGGCAGCGGATAGGAATCAGCAAACAGTCACGATGATACAGTTGATGGTAGAAGTGGTATGGGAACCACAGTAGTAGAAGTGGTTAGGAAACCACAGAGGTAGAAGTGGTTTGGAAACCACAGGAATCAGCAGCGCTGAATACACGAGGAAACACAGGAACACCTTCAGAGGCTCATGGGGAATGAGACTCCAAGATCAGGCAACGTGGTGTTGACCACAGGTGCTTAATATAGGGAGTGTTGCCTGATCTGCCAATTGAGTTAAAGGGACATACACTGAAGTATAGGAGAGGGCTGCGCATGCGCAGACCCTCAGGATGGAGGACGACCACGGTTCCTAAATGTCCGGGAAGAGGCACTCACGGTCCGGTGAGTGACACAGATGGAAAGGAGTCACAATTTATTTTGGTTTTCACTTCAACTTTCCCCCACATTCCTGCTGTGTACTTTACCCAAAGTTTGAGGCAGTTTGCAAAAGTGACTCAGACCTTGCTTAAACAGCATCAGATTTACCCATTGTTTGTACATTTTAATTAACCATGACAGAAATAAAATGATTATTTGCCCCATCACTTTACACTTGGGCAGTTTTCCAAACCACAGATGATGAGATCAAAACATGGGTATTTTATTTATCAGAAAATTTACAAAAGGGCAAAGAAAATGAAAGTCTAGTGACTTTTTATTTCTAAGTAAATAAGTAAATTCTGCTGTTGATATTAATGTAGCGGCAGAGATGCACCAAATCCATTATTTTAGGATGTATGTATGACAAATCCCTTTACTAATGGCTTTGCTGAATATCAAAGCAAATTTGAACCTTAATTTACATATTGACATTAAGCAGTAGAGTATTATCTGCAATTTTAGCTCCACTTGGTGATGACTTTGATCCTGTACACTAAAATAGTACAGACTTGCCAACTCTCCCGAAATATCCGGGAGACTCCCGCATTTTGCGAGAGTCTCCCGGGCTCCCGGGCGAGTGTGGCAATCCCCCGCATCTGGATAATTCTGCCCACTTCCTAGTGAAGTGGGCAGAATTAAGTCCCAAACGCCGCGATTCCCGGTGAATCGCGGCATTTGGCCCCGCCCCCCGCTGTCAAATGACGCATTTTGCGTCATCACGTCATGGGGCAGGTCCAAAATGACGTCACTTGGAGCCCCCCCCCCCCCCCCCCCCCCGTCACGCCCACCTCCTCTGCAGGCTCCCGGATTTCACCAACAGAAAGTTGGTAAGTATGAAATAGTAAGAAAATTTGGATTGACAAATGTTGCTTAGAATTGGGCTGTATCAAAACTGAATAATGACTAGTACCTATGTAGGCTGTGGTCTAACACTCAGATCTTTGCAGTACATGGTTCAATATGCAGGTAGAGGCGATAATATATTATTGTGGGGGCTAGGAGTGGGGATTACAAATAAGAAATCCAAGAGAAAAAATCAGTACTCCAGTATTATCAATTATTATCAAGCAAGCCACAAAAATAGATCACAGGAACATAATTGAAAGCATAACATCTTTCTCACGGATGCGCTTGTTATTCTTAGGACTAAACAAAGGAGTTTGGTGTGAGGTCGAGTTAGATGAGGTAATAATCCTCTCAGGACAGCAGGGGTTGTAGACAGTTAATCAAAATTCACTCATGTCATGAGTCATACAAGGTTACTATGCAGCCTGAAATTGTGCACCCTGCAGAATTGTGCAAACAGATGATATAATCAATGGTAGAAGCAGATTAAGTAGGTCCAGGAAACTCAGTGGGATGGTCTAAGCAGCAGAGTGAACAGATTGAACAGATATTCAGGTCACTTAGAGTGGTATTTGATGGGAAAGCTAAGAACATAGTCAGCAGTATGAACCACATAATCACAGTGTTTTGCAGAAACAAGCAATCGTAAAAGGAAGGATGTGGACATATAATGCTGTCCACATACAGGTAGATACTGCTGCTCAGCCCGAGTGACAGGATTCGTGTCCAGTTGGACAAGATACAGTTGATAGGGACTCATGCCGAGCAGCACACAAAGATCAATCGTGTTCATCTTCTAGCCACATTTTCCAGCATCTCCAGTAATGATCCAATCAGTTGCAATCTGCTCAATATAGCACCATGTGGCCCCAAAACGCCTGGGATGCCTAATTATATGCAGATTATCTGCATATAATTAGGCATCCCAGGCGTTTTGGGGCCACATGGTGCTATATTGAGCCAATTAACTTGTTCCAAGCAGTATTTTAGAAAAAAATTGATGATCCTAATGTGTTAGTAGGTTGGGCTTTGTAGTGGCATTTTTTTATAAACTTTATTTAGCAGGTTAGCCACATACATAAGGCACGTAACAGAGAATGATTAAGGGAAAAAAAAGCACTCGTGAAGACATTAAAAGAAGATAAATGTAGTAAAAAAAAAAAGCCACAAGTCAGGTTACAAGGTATGTAGATCAATATTTGACAGTATTGAGGAACATTGGGTGCGGTAGAAATGGAGGGGACTGGGCAGAGCGAGGTGGCAGTCTACAACAAAGGGGGGCAATGGAGATAGAGGGAAGGTGGGGGGTGAGATTTCAGGTGAAACTAATGACATTTTTACTTTTTCCACTATGCACATTTCCAGCCAAACCCGTGATCCCTCCAAAACAGAATGTCGGCCAGCTCCTTATTAAGTCTGAGGGGGAAAAGTAGCCACATTTGCAAACATATGCTGACTTGTATATTTTGTAAATTACTTTTATAGTGTCTCTTAAAATATATATATTTCCTAAAATAGTCTTAACATTTGTTGCCAATGCCTGTGAAAAATATTTGTTAGATAACATATGGATTTACCAAAATTGCACTAAAGTGAAATGTTATTTGTGAGTTATTTGCCACACAACTACTTGATTTCCTATTAAGGCATGTAATGTAATAGAAAAACTGGATCTATGTCACCAAAAAAGACAATCAATGGCATTTCTCATTCTGTTGTTAAGAATAATGGCTTATTTGTTATTGTTAATTAAATGTTAATTACATTAATTCTTGTTTTCTAATGTTTTGATCTTTAATATGCCTCCCACCATAACAAGGAAACATAATTTGGGCTCCCTGATCTGCCGCGCCATGCCTTAATTTTACCAAGATCATGCCCTAAAAAGGTTAACTCCATCCTCTTTGGTCTCCAAAAATGTAAAACCTGAACAAACGAGCAAATTTGCACCTTGACAAAACAATGTTGCAGTGCAGGGGGAGGTAAATTTAAAATGTGGGGACAAATTTAAAGTTAGAATTGGCTATGTATGTCATAGATCAACTTTAAATTTCAGCGTAAATGGTGTACTACATGAAAAAGCAGCCAGTATTTTTCTTACGTGAAAAATAATGAACTTATTTACACACCTTGAACTGTAACATTGTCTGCTTTCAAGACACCAGAAATATTTTAAACGCAAAAGTAGAGTTTTAAGCAAATAGAATATATTATTTAAGCTAATGACTTCTTAGCAATAATCAAGGCAAGTCTTACTGTCTTGCACAATGTTCATTGTGTGTATGTGCAGCTAGGTGAAATACCAGCCCGTGTTAACAAGGTATATTTAAATCATGGACATTTTTTTCTTAAGAACAATACAAACAATCTCTACTCATGTTTTCATGCGGTCCTGAACACTTCCATATAAAGGATAAAAAAATAACGAAACAAATTTGTTGATTTCATCTTTATAAAAGCATTAGGAGCAGATTTACTCAATGTTCCCATGCCATTCTTCAATTATTTGTTGCTTCTTTTTACTTGTTTATTAGTCTCTAATGTCAAGGTAGTTTATTGTAATGCTGATTCAGTGCGATAGTATCACAAATTATAATTGGCTCATGTCTACTACCGTATATTCTTCTCAAGGTCTTTAAATGTCTCAGAATATTGAAGCTGGCCCTAAACATTAGTGCTGGGAAAATCACTACTTTGTCATATAATCATTGTTCATATACACATGTGTACCGTTATCAGGGGCAAACGCAGGAATTTTAAAGGGGGGTTTCCAAAGTTTTTCAAAAATAATGAGGTAGCTTTGACACTAATATATATATCAGTGTCATAAGAGAAATTTTAATAAAGATATAAATATATATATATATAGTATGTATATACAGTATATCATATATACAATATATATCTCTATACACATATACACAATGTTCCCTTCCTCACACTGAAGTTCCTCATCGCTCCGTCCCCCTACATTACACTGTCCCCCTCATTGCTTTGCCCCCTATATCACACTTTCCCTCTCATTACTCTGTTCCTCTCATTGCTCTGTCACCCTAAATCACACTCTTCCCCTCATTACTCTGTCCCCCTACATTATACTGTCCCCCTCATTACTCTGTCCCCCTATATCACACTGTCCCTCTCATTACTCTGTCCCCCTACATCACACTGTCCCCCTCATTACTCAGTTCCCCTACGTATGAGATTAATACTTAAATGCACTTTGTTTATGGGTCCGTTTAAACTGGTTATTTGGCGGGAAGACACATAGTCAACAGTTGGTGTAAGTTGTCCCCTCCTTTGAGATGAGCTCAAATGAACCAACCTATGACCAGCAGTCTACTGGAACATCATTAACCCTGGACCAATGAAGACCTCTCTTAGTGTTATCTGTGTATATTTGTGACATCATCACTGTTTATGATAATTCAAACTGCATATAAGCAAGCCCTGGGCCAGTGGTAAATCTCTCTTCCTGACTGCAGACTACAAGGCTGAATATGGACCTGGGCCCAGGACGTGCTTGCATAATGTAATGTATTCGGTTTATACAATCATGTTTATTGTTATACCTTTTATGCGTCATCATAGCTTGCTGTAATTCCTGCTATCTTTTGCTATTAAATCTCTTTGTGTGTTGGACCCACAATCGCATTGGACAATGTTTATTGGTAGTGACAAAACGAACATTACAACTTTTCCCTTCATTACTCTGTGTCCCTCATTACTCTGTCCCCAAACATCACACTGTCCCCCTCATTCCACTGTCCCCCTCATTCCACTGTCCCCCCAAAACACACTGTCCCCCTCATTACACAATACTTTACCTTCCTACGGTCTGCTCTTCTCTTCTGTCTGCAGTTCCTCCATCCACAACTCCTCACTGACAGCGTTGGGATGTGATGATGATGTCACAGTGCCAGTGAGAAGGAGGGCGCCAGGCACTGGGCATGGGTGGGCAATCAACACCCCCTGTCACATGTGTGATGGCATCATGCCATGCTGTCACACATGTGAATGCTTTGGCCAGTTGGCCAGTCTTATTTTATACAGGATAAAAATATATACATGGGATTGAATATAGAACTACAAAAGATTAGCATTGCTGAATCACAGTGTCATGGGCTGTATATACCCACCATATTTGTGTGGGCTTCCTCCCAAAATCCACCACACATTGGTATTTTCATTTAACTAAATGGACTCTAGTGTGTGTGTGGCTCTATGTGGGGGGTAGGGAACTTAGACAGGAAGCTTCTGATGTGACTTTTTAAATATTCTCTGTAGAGCAGGGCATAATTTGGTAGTGATATATATATATATATATATATATATATATATATATATATATATATAAAGGATAATAATTACTCAGTCCATCACCCTCTTACAGTTTTATCTCATTATCATTCCCCCTTATCATAATGTTTTCACCCAATCCCTCACCTCATAACTATTTCAACCCATAATAAATATCACACTTTTTATCATAATTATTTCACTCTAACTCCAGTTTCACAACTACCCTAGCAGCCAGTGAGGGTTTCACATTATTGCTCTCTACCCTGCTTTCGAGCCTCATGGAAGTGACAAAGCGTGAGAGTAACTTCAGTCTACAGAGTTAAAACTTTCTTTATTGTATAGTAAAGAATAGTCTACTACAATACAGACACTCACACTTCCACTGCCTGCTGCATGTTGGGGCCCAGCTCATTGGGTATGATAAAGGAGTGAGCCTCAGAGGACAGACAGAAATAATAATCTCCTGCAGGGACTGACAGAGTGGTTTCAATGCCTGCCTTTCCAAATGCGGGGCCCTGGGTGATATCCATTGCATAGCTCTCCATCTCACTAGAGGGTGCATGGATATTGCAATTAATAATTGATTAACCCCCTCATCCTCAGGCGTGGGCTGGGAGAGGAAAGCCCGGGGGGCACACTGGAGGCCGCATCATATGAAAAGGGATGCGGCCGCATTTGTCATGTGATGCGGCCGCCTGTGCGCTGACGCGGCCGCATCTGATGTCATCAGATGCGGTCGCGGGGGAAAGAGTTGTATTTTGTAGCCTACCCCCCGGCCCGAGTAGCGGTCTGACCGAGCGGCCCTGGGGGGTCACTGCCCCCCGGGCCAGCCCGCCCCTGCTCATCCTCCATCTTTAACCCTCCACATTCATCATTAACTCCATATCCTCATCAATTATTAGCTCCTCATCTTCCAAAATGCATCATCATAATCCTTCCTTAACCCCTTTTCATCGTCATTCTTCATTTACTCCCTCTCATCATTATTCACAATTAACCTCCTCATACTCATAATATCATCAACCTCACTAACTCGAACTGCTGCAAGACTACTCCGCATTGACTAAAAGGGGAACTAATATTTTATCTATTATATCTTCATTATATATACTTTCATGTATTTTATTGTTTACATATTGTTTATTCATGTATCTACTTATTAATTAACTAATTATGAACGCAAAAGAAGTATTATATTCATTTTTTTCACAGCAAATATATCATTTTCCAAGTATATACAGGGAGCACCGCATGATCTTTGCCAAGTGGACACTGGTATGATCTTAACATTCTTAATATACATGTATACTACAACCTAAGGCTAGGTACACACTAGAGGTTTTTCAGCCAGTTATTGGGCCAAACACCAAATAAACGACCGTTCGGCCAGATATCGCATTAGTGTGCATGCTTACATGATAAACGAGAGTCGTTCCAAAGTACCGATCGTTGCTTTATTTGATTGCTTGTTCTGTTTAAAAGTCTAAAAAGTCTCGTTCCAACTGCCTTCTGATCCTGCAGTGTGTAGGAAATCATGACCAATTGCTCGACCAACTGCCAATGGTTACTCAAACAGTGACTCCTTTTTGGGCGTGTGTATGTAAATTTAAGATGTCTCTACCTCTCCCATGTGGTATGGTGTCAGAAGGTCAGGCAAATGGGAATAATGTGCTTTTAATGGAGAACCAAAAGTACAACCTGATTTACAGGCTCCATATGACATTTGCTGTATGCAAGTGTATTTAAGTGTATTCTTAACACATGTGAAAATACATATACTCAATACAGCATCATGTATTTTCTGACATCTGACCTTATATGTTACTGCTTATTATTATAATTTTATAATGTTTATGTGTATTGATTTTACATATTATAGACAGCAAAACCTCTATGTGTATAGAATTGTATTAGAGTATATATATAAAGTATACAGATGTGTATTGTGTAGATGTGCATTGCACATTGTATAGATGTGTTTTGCACCTGTGTCCATGTATTGTGTAGAGTGTATTGCATATGTCATGTTGGATTATTTAACACCTGCAAACAACTTGTGCGTCTCCCATAGATCATACATGTGTATTGAATATGTTAATTGGTTTTGCGTTTATTCCAAGTCTATATTTGTTGCTAGTGCACCAAATAAACCACGCAGTTTATGTCAATAGCATTTATGTTTCAACAATATCCATAAAAATGGATGCAGAAAAAAAAAGAAATATCATAAATTCTTAATCCAGTAACATATTTAACGTGTAAACTGGCTACTGCATTCTGACATTACTTTCTAATATACAATTCCAGGAAATTATTCTCCAGTTTCTTGAATTTTTTTTAACTTCATTGAGGTTCAACAAGACTAGCTGTTACAGTCTCACCTCTCTGGGTTCCAGTGCCGTTCTCTGCCAGGTTCACGATCGGCGCTTCCGGGTGGCGGATCACATGGCCTGACTGTCAGAGCAGGTAATTCAAATCTCCTCCTCTACTTAAACCTCTCTTTGACATGGATCATGTGTCAGAGCAACATAGTTGCCGTGCTTCTGACTCCCTGCAGTTGCTTGTGTCTGTACTGTTCTCCCTGTGAGTGCCTTCTCCTGGATCTTCCGTGTACCAAACCCTGCTTGTCTGACTACGTTCTGCTTGATCTTCTGTGTACTAAACCATGCTTGTCTGACTACGTTCTGCTTGATCTTCTGTGTACTAAACCATGCTTGTCTGACTACGGTCTGCTTGATCTTCTGTGTACTAAACCATGCTTGTCTGACTACGCTCCTGGATTTTCTGTGCACCAAACCCTGCTTGTCTGACTACACGCTGCTGGATTTTCAATGTACCAAACCCAGCTTGTCTGATTATGCTCTGCTAGATCTTCCGTGTACCAAACCCTGTCTGTCTGACTATGCTTTGCTGGATCTTCTGTGTACCAAACCCTGCCTGTCTGTCTACGCTCTGCTGGAATCTGTTCTACCTTGCTGGGTAACACCAGCTCAGTGTAGTAAATAGATACTTGTGTAATAGTGAGAGACTGTAGTTCCTAAAATAAAATTTCTTTACTGATAACTATAATAGGATATTGAGGAATGGCAAAATTGAGACATTAATTAATGGATATGTCGTGAACATAGAGAACTTACAGTTATTTATAAGGGTTACCCCATCACATAATTGTGGGGAATAAGGCCTAAATCATAACTGCAGTGCAAATATGGTATATCAAATGAATCCATTGATAAGTTCAGCTACTAAAGTGTAAAATGTGAAGCCAGAGAGTTTGTGTGTGTGTATTCGGTGGCTCTGCACATCCCAGTGTTAGAATATAGCAGTGTCACCTGTAGCAGCTTCAAACACCCCTGTGGTGAGATATATCCTTACCTGGGATGGAGTTTTAACACCTGAATAGACTTTTAGGAACCGTTCAGAATGGTGTCTGGCTCAAAGAGACCATGTGCTGACTTGGCTATAGTATATAGACAAGAAAAATTAAGTTTTAAAATATGCCACCTAAAATCAATAAAAGTAGTGATCAACCACAAATTCCTCAATAGCATGATGAAGGGCAGCTCATATGTCAAATTAAGAATTCTGCCACACAGAGAAGTGAAGGAAATGAATATAAGCTCAACTGATACGCTATAACTAGGCGTGTTTGGTATCAAAAGATGTACAAATTTATAGGGGATTTATTAATAATAAAATTGAGTCTGTGTGACGCTCGACAGAAAAGTTAGGTCACATAGTAGAATTGGGTAGTAAATCAGACAACATGCAAATGGTGATTGAAAAAAGTATCACAGACCACAACCCCCGGGAGGTGGGGAAAGGTGTAAAGGTGTCTGTAAAAAGCTGAGACCAGTTACAACAAATTGTCAGTCTTTTGAGAAAATCAATCCACATAAAGAAGATCTCCATCTTCCTAGCCAATTTCCCATAGCACAGATTATACAACTCATGTAAGTCTGAATGTAACCCCTTTTTATTTTAAACTGTGTTGCTTGTGTATGTTATGTCAATTATTTTTTATTATTTCTTTATATTTGAATGCCTATACCATTGTATATTAAATCTATAAATTTAGTAAGTGGCGTCCTTGATACTCTAACGAATCCATTAGCCTGCTAAGAAGAATATAGCTCGACCAAGTTAACTCTTTGAATGTGTGATTTGTTGATACATTTGACTAACAAACCTAGTGTGTGCTTGCACTTACATCTTTGTAACAGTCTGGAGATGTGAAGAGTTAATCCTTTGTTTGTTGGTGTGGGCCTTGCTAGCCTGTGGGTAGCAAGAAACCTTGTGTGCCAGTGTGGGACAGTATATTGGGGTCCTATTGCCCGTATTCAATAGGTGGTGGCAAACCTGAAGTGTGTGGGGGGTGTGAGAGCCCGGTGTGGGGGCAATTCAGTAGGTCTGTAACCTGTGTGATAGGTAGAGAGAGACTGTGGGCTGGAATCGAGTATAACCTCATACAGCAAACATCCCAAAGACTTTCCAGGCTTATAATTTAAGAAGAATTTTGTCTAAGAAATATTAATAATATCTGATAATGAATAAATAAGGAATGATAACGATAATTTATTGAAAAAGAACAGAGAGGTTCTGGGTTGTTTAATTACAACATTTTAATCACATTTTTTTCTATTTTTTTTCACTTTTTCTTATCATCTATATTTTAAAGGACTTTATTTCACTAAATATGGAATGAGATTTGATGGTGATGTCATGTGTTTTTAATTAAGATTAATAAAGGATTATGATTTTAATATGAATGAATTAGGAAAAGTGAACGTTAGTGTCCCCACAATAAGAGAACTTTCTTCTTTAATGTTAATCCAAGCCCATATATCATTTCAATGTCGTCGGAACCACAATCTTTTGAGCCGACGTTATGCCTGTCAAAAATCGCTAGCCAGACGTTTGGTCTTGCAAAAATCGTTTACAACGTGCATAGTGTGTATTATTATTATTATTAATTTTTATTTATAGGGCGCCACTAGGTGTCCGTGGCGGCGTACAGGGACAAACAAAATTACAATACAAGGTGAGACAGCACAGTACAGTAAACAATAATCACAGTAACTCAATGAGCTCAACACTAGGGTAGGGGGTGTATGCATGAATCAACCAACCGATCGGACCTTCAGTCGCAGGTACAATCGTTGTCGATAACACAATGGTCACAAAATTCTTCAGTGTGTACCTAGCCTAACTAAGCTTGTGAAAAATTTCTGCTTACTTGTAAATATAACCTTTCACATTGTTTAGAGTTAGATTTATATACATTTGTGGTGAGTAAATATACACATTTCTATACTGTACATTGTACTAAAATGCGTCCCTAATTAGATTTAAGTGTATCTTAGACTTCATTACCAGTAATATTATAATTGTTTATTGCAACCCTTTATGCAAGGTAGAACGGGAGCAGGCAAATGTTAGTTGAGTAAAGTAAGGGCGTGTTCATGAAAATGAAGCACGCCTCCTGAAGATATGGTCTGTTGAGACTTGGATGCATCACCAGATAAGCTTGTCAGGAGGCGTATGTTTTGCAGGTTCCTGAAGCCTGGTCCAAAGATATGTGATGATGTTGACAGTTTTTGAAATAGAATTGTTACACTTGCTTTCAGAGCACAAAATTTGTCAAGCTCTAAATGAGGTCCTTTATGTTTTTTCCAGGTGGCTACATTTATTCCAGCCACTGGTATTTATTTCTTCATTGCTATACCTTAGTGCACATAATAACAAACAAACATTCTGAAATATTTGTATATGCGATATGTTACATTTTATTTATTTTTAGGGTGTTAGGATTCCATCAAATCATGAGTGAATGCAGCATTCTTTAGTTGCCAATGTCTGTCAGTTATGGGATATTTCATATTTTTGTTGCAGTTCTTGGAATGAGGAGAATGTCCTATTTATGAAAGGATCTCCCACATTATGAATCATTTAAATCTCCATAGACCCACTGCTTCTAGTTCTTCAGCACCCTTATCATTCTGCCATAAAGTAGGGGAATAGGAAATCAACATAAGTGTACACACTTTTTGGCAATGTGCCAAAGCAAATACAAGCTTCTGAATGTGAGAAGGGGATGGTGTGAAAGCATAGAGAGTGGGAGTGCCTAAGACCTACAACAGGCCTTATTTAACACATAAGTAGGGTTAGACATATCCCCCACCATATACGTAGCTAAATAATATATGAAAATATATATATTATCACCAGTCCTCCTGCTTCTGTAGGCCCTGACAAGACTGATAGAGACATCCTTGATCCTTCTCTCCCCATATAAATTATATAAAGAGTGAATGTACAGTATTTTTATAAAAAGCCTACATGATAAAGATAAAGGAGAGCACCAGAGTAACGGCAAGAATACAATTTTTATAATATTTGTATGATCCAGGAAATGAGTGACAAGTCTCCATATTTATGGAAACATTTTCAATTATTGGGATTATATTAGGTCACATAAACTGTCTAAGAATACAGTAATACAGTTCTAGTCCCCAACACCAAAAAGAACATTAATTTCAAACAATAAACCACAAGCAAATTTAATCAGTCAATATATCCCTTTTAACAAAGGCCATCCTCAGCAGAGCTAATTAGCATAGTCTTCACTGCTCAGACTTTGGTAAATATACACATTAGAGACCCTGTGAGCAATTATAATGGCAGTCTTGTAACATCAGCGTAGCAGTTGCTGTCTCGGGTATAACACAATGAAGTGTGTTACCAGGGCTATTATCACTGTGCTTTAATCTGATCTTGCAGGAGAAAAGTCAGGAATGATGCTGTTCCTTTGCTAGCATATTCAGGTTATGATGCGTTAAAGGATGCTCCAGATACCAGGTTACTATTAGAGTGTCCATTGGTGATTAAATCTGTAATGCAGTTATAAAAAAGTAATATATATTGTGAAGTGAGTGAGTGAGCATACACAGTCAGTTTGATTACACAGACCCGTTTCCTGTTGTGTAGAGAGTTTGCAGCTCCATCTTCACTATCACTGGTGTCAGCTCTTGACTTTAGTGACAGCCTCTCTGTAGCCACTATAATGAAATCTTTGCACATGCTGTTTTCTGGCTGGCAACACACCTCAGTCCTCTGCAGCAGTCTATCTCTCAGCAACAACACTTGCCTCACTTTTTCTCACAACAGCATAGCAGAAAAATGTGTCTTTTTTCACAAAAAGTCTCCTCAGTACTTACTGGCTCTCGGAGGCTCCTCCTAACAACAGTCTCAGTCTCAAAACCCTGGAACTTTTCAGCAGCCTTGGTTTTCCCTGGTTCCTAGAGTCTCTCCTGTATCACGCTGGTGTGACACAGTCCTGTTCTACAGGGTCCTAGTGCACCATGGTTTCTGGGTATCACATGTTATTATTATTATTATTATTATCCTTTATTTGTTAGGCGCCACAAGAGTTCCGCAGCGCCGTACAATGCACAAACAGTAGACAGTACAGGGTATTACATTACTGAACAGTAAACAAAAAATACTGACACTTCAGGAGCTCTAAGCAGGCTAATGCGGTAGAGATGGAGCAGAAGAGCTGGTAAGGACACAAGAGGGAGGAGGGCCCTGCTCAATGAGCTTACATCCTAAGAGAGGGTGAACAAAACACAAGTACAGAGGGAGTGAGTTGGCGTATAAAGAAGGGGAGGCAGGGTTAGGTGGAAGGTGGGTAGGCTTTGAGGAACAGGTGGGTTTTTAGTGCCCGTTTCAAGGAGCTAAGAGTGGGAGAGAGACGGATGGAGTGAAGGGGGGCAGCGCGGGAGAAGTCTTGGATTCTGGAGTGGGAAGAGGTAATCAGAGTGGAGGAGTGGCGACGGTCACAGTTGGTATCAACCAATCACGAAAGCTTTAGCTGCAGAGGTGAGCATTGGGGGTGAAAGTTCATTCATCTATAATACACCGGTGTTTGCAGCTGTGTCGGAAGAATCTTTGGCTTGAACGGTCCATAGCATATGAATGGATACAATGATTTGTTTACCTACCTTGTATCGCTATTATAGCAGGGTACGTACTTTACTGCATGAGACATTTTTTGTTTTCTGGTTTGTATGTAAATATGACAAAACATGTGTTATGATTTTTTAGGAAAACATTTAAGATGGCATCTTACAAAAGTGTAGAGCTCATGAAGGACTTCATTGAGGCCTAAAGATCCCATCCCTGCTTGTGGAAAACTAAATTAAAAAAGAGTACTCCAACAGGCAGAAGAGGAGCCGGCTTTGGATGAAATGGTGAAAGTGAGCCTTTCCCATTATCCCGGGCAGGGGCAGGCTGGGCTAGGGGGCAGGACGGCATCTGTCCCCCAGGCGAGTCCCATAGTGGGCTTGCGACTGGATCACTTATAAATAACTTATGGTATGAATTTATATAATTGCCAATGCACTTATTTTTGATATTGTGTATATTTTGACATAGGAAATCTTTATATCTGAGGCCAGGGGAGAAAATTGTTTTTTTCTATTTTAACCTTGCTAGATGAAATGCATTATTTCTGATGTATATATGTATATATATATATATATATATATATATATATATATATATATATGATACAATAAGCCTTTGTTTAGAAAGTCTTTTATATATCTTGGTGTAAAGAAATGTTTTATATTTAGGGTTTGCAACTTTTCTTTGGAGGAAATGTGTATTCTGAAACTGTTGAAAGAAAGCACCCATGCTAATTTCATGTTTATTATACCTTTTGATGTGAGTGTCCAATAAGGGACACTCCTTTCTGTAAGGGAAAGGAAGGGGTAATTAGATTTGTTGTCAGATGTCCACTGTGTCCAAGATAAGATGCATGAAGTCACAGCAAGATTTTTGGATATCACAGCTAAGCGTAAATATTGTTAGCTTTGCATTTCATGTAAATTCATGTTTGGGTAAACAAATTGCATCCTGATTCTAAAAATAGCCTGTGAGGCTGTGTCTAAAACTGTATAAAAAGAGAGCCTGTGTAAACTGAAATGTATCATTCTGATGTTCCATTTGACCGATCACTGATACCTTTAATCAGTAGAACTGTCCTTGTCAGGACACTTGAGTGAAATATGCATCACTCTCTGCTTCAAAACCCTGCTTGACAACTTCTGCAATATCTCTCTAATCATGTTACAGACCCTAAATCTAATCCGTTTCCAGCTGTCTGAGGTATGGACCCAGCTCTCCAGTATCCCCGCTCTGCCCACTACCCAGCAGCTCTGGCCAGTGTGATAGGCCAGGCGGGATCCATCCACAGCACCCTGATGCAATGTAAGCGGTCAGGGGTACCAGCCAAGGTCTACCAGCAAGGGGTTACCCAAGCAGCGACAGTTACCCAGAAGGAACTTGGCTCTGGATGCCATAAAGGAGTCCAGTGGTGGCAGCAGGCTCCTCCTACTGCGGCAGGAGGGGCATAATCGAAATAATGATAGGGGACAGTGGCAAAGTAAGCACAGCCGGTTCTCAGCAACAACAGACAGGGTGGCATAGGCGGTCCATACTGTCACAGGGCTACCTTGGGCTGCGTCACTGGGCCACGTGCATTTTTTTAAATTAAAAAAGGCTGCTGAGTCGAGTCTTGCCCCCCGGGCTGAAATTTGCCAGCCCTCCCCTGATCCCGGGACAACTGTAGAGTGGGTCAATGGGACGATCCAGAACCTGAGTTTGTCTTCAAAAAAGAACTAAATAAGAATGAGGCCTCCAAAAAATCAGAGGCAGGGCCTGAGGATATTTATGTGTCCAAGTTGTGGTATTTTGACCTGTTGCTTTTCACTCGTGATGAAGAAATAGCAAGACCTGCAACATGAAGATGGACAGAAGTACCTCACCTGAAGTTATAGAAACAGATGACATACCGGCAAGTGGCACAATAAGTAATGCATACAATATTGTTAATGCATAGAATATTTTATATTTAGCTGACAATTAAGTTTATAATCAAACATACAATGCAAATACACATACTATGAAAATGTCATTCTGCCAGGACACAGCACCCTCACCATTAAAATATTCCAAATAAGCCTCTCTGTTTAACTTTGCCATGTTACTGAAATGTCTCATGTGGGAAGAAGACGCCAGTGGCTTCAACCCTACCACTCACAACTTCTACAGTGCTCTCAGCATTGCTAGGTGCACTGTGCACACTGTGGCTTTTACGTCTAAGAAAGTTGTGTGGGACACAAAAAGAAATGACCACCGTGTCTACGTAGTCTAGGTGCAGATTTATGGCAAAATGATAACCCTAAATCTGTTGCTTAATAAACCAAAAGCATTTTCCACAACTCGCCTTTCTCTTGACAATCTATAATTAAAAATCCTCCTATTGGTATGAGATATCTTTTGGGGATAAGATGTTAATACATTGGGGTGCAGCGCAAAAGCTTTATCGGCTACAAAAACAAAATTTAGTCCAAATTGTGTTTCGGTTCTTGGTTGCAAATTAAGTGTATTGTTTCTAAGTTTGTCATGGAAAGAAGTCTGCTCCAATGCCCCGCCATCTGACACGTTACATTTTTTCCATTGTCCACAAATAGGAATTCATAGTTGGCATCCACTATTGCCATCAGAATAATGCTGAAGAATCTTTTATAGTTGTAGTAATAGGACCCACTTTTTGAGGTTGGCATAATTCTGACATGTTTGCCATCTATGGCACCACCACGATTTGGAAAATTCCAAAGTGTTTCAATATCTTGCGCAATAAGTTTTCATTCCTCTACCGCTGCAGGAAACTGTAAAAGAAAGATTGTTGTAATGTTAAATCAATACATACTAACTAGTCTACCTTCTGTTTTACTTACACAGCTTATGACATAGTTTATGACATCATTTATAGGACACCGAGGGGAGATCTCTCACAAGACACGATACATAATACCCCACACGGGAACAAGGACGTTTCAGACCGGCCCAATCCTATAAATTTCGCCCACTACCACTCCACAGGCAACATCCCGTCATGGGAAGCCAAGCAATTACCCCTCCTGTCTACAAGAGGACAACACCCATGGGAAGCACAAGTATGCTACAGTACATAGGGAGTCTGTTCCCGTTGGAAAACAGTGAACATTTACATTATGAACAACTGTGACACCTATGGGTTTTTTTGTTTTTCTTATATATTTTTTTAAAGTTTTTGTATGATTTAAGTTAAACTGTTCGTTTTGCTTTCCCTTCTTCAGTCCATCTCTGGTCTGCACACCAGGGATGGGTTTCATACCCCTCTACACCTAAAACAATGCTTGCCCTTAATTATCATAAATAATCAGGGGCATATTTGAAGTCTCTCCTCTGGAACCACTCTTTGGTCCAAGAAGTGTAATTCTTTCTTCTTCTTTCCCTCTGGGTCTGTGCTTGCAGTGTTCTTACCATAGCGACAAGCAAAAGAACCCGAGCTTGCTGTTGATCAGTTGTTGCCATTATATTAAAATAAACCGTAGTAAATGTGCAGTTGCAAACGAATGCACACTATACACAAACATACTATAGAATGAATGGCATCTTTGTGGGAGTTTTTTTGCCGATGATGTTCAGTCCTGTATTTAAATATATTTATCATATTGCCATATATTGGTTCAGTATGTACAGAGTCACAATCTATTGACACAATGTTATGACAGACAAAAATTGCAGCCCGGGCGCTAAATTGTGTAAAAATCGTTATCGTGTGTAGTGTGTATGCATGAATCGGCAAACTGATCGGAACTTCAGTCGTTGGTACAATCGTAGTAGATAACACATTGGTCGGAAATTTCTGTAGTGTGTACCTAGCCTTACATTAAAACAGATAGCAAATATATCAGTTTGTTAAATTAGACATCAAAAAGAAGTACCCTTCCCATGTCAAATTTAACATAATTAATATGTTAAGCTTCGCTAGTAGACAGTAAACATGCTGCTTGTTGGGCCTAGTTTGTTAGTATTGTGCAATAATATATAAGTATCTACAATATAGAGCAGTATTGGTTAATGGATGTCAACTAAGGATAAGATGTAATGGGTCCTTAATTTGATTAGTACTATTTTAGTCCAGGAGACTAATAGTTTCACATAACAGACAGACTCTATAAATCCCTGCAAATATAAGCATCTGTAATCCAATCAGCCATGTATTATTCACTCAAGTGGTTTCATTTTACTCTCCCACTATGTTAGAATCTAATATTGTGATTTTGGTGCTGCAAAACTGATATAACTGCTGGAAGATTATTGCAGATAAAAACTCTCCACTTAAATAGTTTTGCTTTCAAGCTATCACATCATATGTGTGATGTACAATAATCCATTTAAGACCTTTCAAAGTTTGCTTGGCAGTGTTGTGTATACTAGCATTCCAAAAAGCATGTGTTTATGGGTTTGTCCACATTATTATTATTATTATCATTTATTTGTTAGGCGCCACAACGTATCCGCAGCGCCGCACACAGTACTAACAGTAGACTATACAGGGTGAAACCATACAGAACAATGATCAAAAAGTACCAATATTTCAGAAACTCCGGCTAGTCATATGCAGTATAGACGGAGCGGAAGAACAGGTATGGAGACAGGAGGGGAGGGGGCCCTGCTCATACGAGCTTACATCCTAAGGGAGGGTAAACAGACCAGGCACAAGAGGAGCCAGTTGAGGCAAGAGGAGAGAAGGGAGGACGAGCTAAAGGGAGAAGATGGGGGTTAAGTAGATGGTTGGTAGGCTTTGAGGAAGAGGTGTGTTTTGAGTGCACGTTTGAAGGAGCACAGAGTAGGAGACGGATGGAACGAGGGAGGTCGTTCCAGAGAAGGGGGGCTGCAGGAGAAAAGTCTTGGATTCTGGAGTGGAAAGAGGTGATAAGAGTGGAGGAGAGGCGGCTGTCGTTGGTCAAGCGCAGGGAGCGGGCAGGAGTGTGAATGGAGAGGAGGTTAGAGATATAAGGGGCAGTAGAGTTGGAGAGAGCCTTGTAAGTGGTGGTAAGGAGTTTGAAAGGGATTCTGTAGGAATACAATACAAGTATTTAACATGAGTGAAATACTTGTATTGTATTCTAAATTAGTATACCATCAGCAAGGAAAGTAACTGGTCTCTTCAGCATTTTCTCAGATTCAGTGCTTCATTTTCGTATTCTATCCCAGATAGGTTACATGGCAGAGCGCCAGGGATTAATAGATCTCTTGAACCAGTACTTAACCAGCACTATTTTCACATTGGGCCTGATTCATTAAAGAAAGTTAACCAAAAGTAAGCAAGTAAGCAGAACCATGATGCATTGGAGGGGTGTTAGGAACTCCCAAGTCAGTACAGTGAAACTCGGGAACTACTCAGAAGGCCAGGTGTTCGCTGGAGCCCCTAGTGGTGGGGACAGACTGGGCTGCGGGCCGACCGAGGGTCGAGTAACGTATACTGACTTAAAGGAGTTCCCAGGAGAGGAGTGATTGGTGGACTGTAGTATAAGAAGAATCCTAGGTCAAAAGGTCACAGGCACAGATGCAATATCCAAGGGCAAGCGAAGGGTCAAGCTCACAGGCAGAGAAGCAAAATCCGATTTCCAGGCAAAAGGTCAAGGTCAGAAGAGAAGGGTCACAGGTCCAATAACAAGCAGGGGTCAAAACACGGGTAGTCAAATCCAAGGTAGCAGGAACCAAAATGGATAGCACAAGCAAGCAGCAGAACTGAGGACAGAACGCTATAACCGGCAATGAGGCAGCAGGCCTCATTGCCCTAAATACTGAAGCAGACCAATGAGAGCCTAGCTCTCTAATTGCCCACAAGCTGTTCTAATTAGCCTGCAGGCTTGCCCCGCTGTTGCGCACGCGCCCGGCTGCTCTGTAATGCCGGGAAGCGGCGCTGGACGAGAGAGCTTCTTACCGTTGCCATGGCAACATCTGACGAGCCCCCGGAAGTGACGTCCCGGTCGCCATAGTGACGGCCAGGACGGAGACAGGGGAGTCGCGGCAGCTGGGCACCGCCGCGGCTCGTAACAGTACCCCCCCCCCTTGAGGAGGGGTCAAGGAACCCCGACATCCAGGTTTCGTGGGAAACTTATTAAAAAACTCTTTAATGAGCCTTTCAGCATGGAGACGCTTCTGTGGTATCCAACATCTCTCTTCTGGGCCATAACCCTTCCAGTGGACTAGGAATTGAACTTGGCCTTGAACCATCCTAGAGTCGAGGATCCTTTCGACGATGTATTCCTGGTCTCCGTTTACAATCAAAGGCCTGGGCCTGTTAGAGGAAGGCTGACTGAATTTGCTGGGAGCCGCAGCTTTCTTTAGAAGAGAACAATGGAATGTTGAGGGTATTTTTAAGGAAGGTGGTAGTCTCAGCCCGAACGCCACTGGATTTATCTTTTTCTTGATTGAAAATGATCCAATGTATCAGGGCCCCAGTTTCTTCCACGGTTGCCGTAACCTGATGTTGCGTGTGGACAACCAAACTCGATCTCCCACCTTCAGAGAACATGGCACACGATGGCGATCAGCGAAAGCCTTGGATTTTTGCGAGGCTTGACCCAGGGCAGAGTGCACCTTTTTCCAGACAGATCTCAACCTAGCCATAAAAGCAGCTGTTCCAGAATCCCCACTGGGAACAGCAGTAGAGAAAGAGTTAGACTTCGGGTGAAATCCAAGGTTGCAGAAGAACGGAGATGTGTGTATTGTGGAATGGCAGGAATTGTTGTAAGCGAATTCCGCCCAGGACAAGAGAGAGGACCAGTTATCATGAAATTTTGAAACATAGATGCGTAAAAACTGTTCCAAAGACTGGTTGGTTCTTTCTGTCTGTCCATTCGACTGCGGGTGATATGCTGAGGACAAACTGATAGTGATCCCAATGGACTTACAAAAAGATCTCCAGAATCGTGCAATAAACTGAGATCCTCTGTCCGAGACAATGTCTTCAGGAAGACCATGGAGATGAAAGATGTGGGTCAGGAACAAGGTAGCCAAAGTCCTGGCATCCGGTAGTTTGGGTAAGGATATAAAATGTGCTATCTTACTGAATCAGTCCACGACTACCCAAATGGTGTTATGGCCTGTAGATACTGGAAGGTCAACAATAAAATCCATCGAAAGATGGGACCAAGGTCTGCTTGGAGCAGGCAAGGGTAGCAGTAGACCAGCAGGACGGTTCCTAGCAGATTTGTTTCTAGCACACTCAGGACAGGCACAAACGTAAGTCTCCACATCATCCGATAAGGTGGGCCACCAAAGCCAGCGAGAAAGAATTTAAATAGTCCTACGAATTCCCGGATGACCAGCAGAGCGGTTGTTGTGACCCTCTATGAGGACAGATCTCCTTAGATGAACCGAGACAAATATCTTGTTGAGAGGTGTCTGAACGGGAGCAATTTTCTGGAAGTGTTGGATAGTGGCTCCCAGATCCTGGGTGAATTCGAGATGAATTGAAGTGGAAGGAATAATAGACTGCGAGTCAGGAGTTTGAGGATGCTGAGCCAAAAAACTTCGGGACAAAGAATCAGCCTTAATATTTTTTGCACCTGGACGAAATGTGATGATGAACCTAAATCTGGTGAAGAATAGGGCCCAGCGAGCCTGCCTGGGATTCAGAGTTTTTGCAGTCTGAATATATTGGAGGTTTTTATGGTCTGTGAAGATGGTAATGGTGTGTGCAGCCCCCTCCAACCAATGTCGCCATTCCTCCAATGCCAACTTAACAGCCAATAGTTCACGGTTTCCGACGTCATAATTACATTCCACTGGCAGAAATTTTCTCGAGAAAAATGCACAAGGATGTAGTTTTTTACTCTGTGAGTCTTTCTGAGAGAGGATGGCACCAGCACCGACATCCGAAGCATCCACCTCCACAATAAACGGAAGTCCTGGGTCAGGGTGTCTAAGGACTGGGGCGGAAATGAATGCAGCTTTGAGAGCTGAAAAACTCGCCAGTGCTTCTGCGGACCACTCCGCTGGGTTTGCTTCTTTTCGAGTGAGGGCAGTGATAGGAGCCACTAACGAGGAGAATGAGCCAATAAACCTACGGTAATAATTGGCGAAGCCAAGAAATCTTTGGATCGCCTTCAAGTTAGTAGGTAGGACCAATCCTGAATTGCCTGCACCTTGGCGGGATCCATAGCGAATCCTGATGAGGAGATGATATAACCAAGGAATGCCACTGTGGACACCTCGAATTCGCATTTCTCCCGTTTTGCGTACAGATGATGTTCACACAATCTCAGTAAAACCTGGTGGCCGTGCTAACGATGCTGAGATAGGGATTCAGAATAAATTAAGATGTCATCCAAATAAACAACCACTGTTTTTCCCAAGAACTCACGTAATACATCGTTAATCAGATCCTGAAAGCCTGCCGGAGCGTTGCACAAACCGAATGGCATTACGAGATATTCATAATGTCCAGAGTGGGTATTAAAGGCAGTCTTCCACTCATCCCCCTTCCTGATTCGGATAAGATTGTAGGCCCCTCGGAGGTCAATTTTGGAGAATACAGTAGCTGTTTTTAATTGATCGAACAGAACAGAGATCAAGGGTAACGGATACATATTCTTAATCGTGATACTATTTAGTCCACGGAAATTGATGCAAGGGCTCAGGCTGCCATCTTTTTTAGAAATGAAAAAACAACCTGCGCCAACCGGGGACTTAGAAGGGCGGATGAACCCTTTCTCCAGGTTTTCTTTTACGTATAATTCCATGGCCTGAGTTTCAGGAAGGGATAGTGAATATAAACGCCCTTTGGGCAACTTAGAACCAGGTACCAATTCAATGGCGCAGTCGTATTCCCGGTGTGGTGGAAGTGAATCAGCTTTCTTCTTGCAAAAGACATCACTGAAGTCCCGATAGGGTACCAGCAACAATTCTGGACTAGGCTGTACAATTCTAAGAGGCAAGGTCAAGCAGGACGTAGAGCACCCGGGACTCCAACGGACAATCTCCCCTGTTTTCCAATCAATAAGGGGGTTATGACTGCGAAGCCATGGATACCCCATTATCAAAGGAGCAGAGGGACAAGAGATGAGATAAAAAGAGAGCTCCTCCGTATGGAGGACTCCTACAGACAACCGAACCATTGGAGTCCTGGCGAGAATCCTTCCCCCAGGCAAGGGGTTATCATCCAAACCACACATGGTGATGCTTGATCCTAACCTGATATGTGGAATATCAAGTGTCTGAGCCAAATGCATATCCAGAAAATTACCAGCCGCACCACTGTCAAGAAAAGCTTTCAGGTCCATGGATCTCTCACGGAAAGTTAGACATCCAGGGACTAATAAGGAATTGTCTGAAGAGGTAATCTGAAGACCCAAGCGCACCACTTCACCTGCACTTAAGCTTTGGAGTTTCCCGGCTTGCTGGGACATGAACGGACTAAGTGGCCTGGTTGACCACAATACATACACAAACCTAGTGAGCGTCTTCTGGAGCGTTCCTCCGGAGGCAAGCGATAAGCGCCCAATTGCATAGGTTCAGAGGAATCGGGCAAGGTGTTATCAGAGCTTGTGAAAACATCCATCGGAGCAGCGGACTCCCGTTCAGCCTTTCTCTCTCTGATCCGACGATCAATTTTTATGACAAGTTGCATCAGGTTCTCCAGCGTGTCGGACATCGGATACTGAACTAAGGAATCCTTAATCTGCTCAGTAAGTCCTAAGCGAAATTGGCTTTGCAATGCTGGTTCGTTCCAGGCACTATCAGTGGACCATCGCCGAAATTCCGCACAATACTCTTCCGCTGAGCGACGTCCTTGCCTTAGCGTACGGAGATGAGCCTCAGCTGAGGCTACCCTGTCCGGGTCATCGTACAATAACCCCAGAGCTTGAAAGAAGGCATCCACAGACTGTAAGGCTGGACTTGTGGAAGGCAAGGAGAAGGCCCAAGACTGCGGGTCGTCCTGGAGTATCGAGATGATGATCCCTACCCTCTGCTGTTCGGAACCAGAGGAACGTGGTTTCAGACGGAAGTACAATTTGCAGCTCTCTTTGAAATTACGGAAGGCTGGCCTGCTTCCAGAGAATCGGTCAGGCAAATTCATTTTAGGCTCCGGTGCGTCACCAGCGGGAACTTGCTGGAGCTGCCGGTCTCTGGAAACCCCTTCTTGGACTGCCAGACGCTGGGATAAAGTCTGCACCACTTGGGAAACCGCCTGTATCTGGTTGGCCAGAATCTGGGCTGGGGACAGATTCGATTCTTCTCCGTCCATGGCCGTATAATACCAATCTTCCTTGGCCGGTTATAATGTTAGGAACTCCCAAGTCAGTACAGTGAAACTCGGGAACTACTCAGAAGGCCAGGTGTTTGCTGGAGCCCCTTGTGGTGGGGACAGACTGGGCTGCGGGCCGACCGAGGGTCGAGTAACGTAAACTGACTTAAAGGAGTTCCCAGGAGAGGAGTGATTGGTGGACTGTAGTTTAAGAAGAATCCTAGGTCAAAAGGTCACAGGCACAGATGCAATATCCAAGGGCAAGCGAAGGGTCAAACTCACAGGCAGAGAAGCAAAATCCGATTTCCAGGCAAAAGGTCAAGGTCAGAAGAGAAGGGTCACAGGTCCAATAACAAGCAGGGGTCAAAACACGGGTAGTCAAATCCAAGGTAGCAGGAACCAAAATGGATAGCACAAGCAAGCAGCAGAACTGAGGACAGAACACTATAACCGGCAATGAGGCAGCAGGCCTCATTGCCCTAAATACTGAAGCAGACCAATGAGAGCCTAGCTCTCTAATTGCCCACAAGCTTTTCTAATTAGCCTTCAGGCTTGCCCCGCTGTTGCGCACGCGCCCGGTTGCTCTATAATGCCGGGACGCGGCGCTGGACGAGAGAGCTTCTTGCTGTTGCCATGGCAACGTCTGACGAGCCCCCGGAAGTGACGTCCTGGTCGCCATAGCGACGGCCGGGACAGAGACAGGGGAGTCGCGGCGGTGCCGTAACAAGGGGGAGGTAAATTTAAAATGTGATGGCAGATTTATAGTTGAGGTAGGACATGTAATAGATCAACTTTAAATTTCAATGTACAAATAAACTATCAAGAATGAAAAAACAGACAGTATTTTCCCTTATCTGCAAAATGATAAACTCATTTACACCCCTTGCATTGCAACATGGTTTGTCCAGAAAACTTGAGTTAGAAAACTTACTTAATTTGTTGCTTAACTTTAATTAATGAATCAGGCCCATTGTGTTCCAGTAACATTTCCTCTCATGTAGATACACACAAAACAGTTATAATAAGCAAGTTTATCCGACAAAATAGCCAAAGGTGACTCTCTTAGGGGGCACTTTACATTTTTATTTTCAGGTAGCACAATATATTATTTGCCCTATCCTTTAGAGAGGGAGAATTTTTATATTCCCATAGATTGTAAGCTTGCGAAAAGGGCCCTCTTACCTCTCTGTCTGTATTTCTTACCCAGTATTGTTTTATTAATGTTTGTTCCCAATTGTAAAGCGCTGGTGCTGTATAAATAAATGTTGATGATGATATTCTCAGTCAAAGGACTTCACTTGTACTCACACCTCACTGTTCACCATCATCAACAGCAGCAGCTATTTATATAGCGCCACTAGTTATGCAGTGCTGTACAGAGAACACACTCACATCGTCCCTGCCCCACTAGAGCTTACATGCTAAATTCTCTAACACACACACACTGAGAGAGACTAAGGTCAATTTTAATAGAAGCCAATTAACCTACTAGTATGTTTTTAGAGTGTGGGAGGAAACTGGAGCACCCATAGGAAACCCACGCAAACACAACGGTTACCTCCGGGTTCATATTTTATGTGTCTGCGACACATTTTTGTTTTTGAGGGCATTGGGTGAGCCTCTCCCCAAGTTTGTCAGAGCATCCTTGTAATGTCAATGTAAACATAGTTTATATAAGATGATAGCTGTTTAATGGGTTTACAGAGTATTTTAGGCTTAGAGCTACACAAGACAAATTATTTTGTCTGGGGGAAATTTCATTAATATACAGTTTGGTTAAGTAATTTATTTAATTTCAATGTTTCCACGTAGTGTACATTCTGCAGTTTTATGTGTATGTAGTTTAATGTAGAATACAATGTTCCCTTTTGACTTGAAAATTACCAGGCTTACTTAAGATTACTTAAGATTTTGAAAATAGTCCAGATGCTCTGTAACCAGCGCCAGATTGAACATTAGTAGATCTGTGCATAAGGGCTGTAGAGGATGTGACGTTATTCTTTCCCTGCACAGCAAAATATTTTTCTTCTTCTACTTGCAAAGTACAATGATATTAGAAAGAGCTACACAATCTTTTGTGTAAAACAGCTGTGGCTATCCTATATAGTGGGGCTTAGGGTAACAAGGATTATGTGCCCACAATATTCAGCTTTGAAACTGCATCTATGGCTATAACCAACAGCAAGAACAATGCAGTAGACGCATGTTTCAAGTGAGACCTAAACAGTCCAGCTAAACACCATCATTTCCTAATGATACCTGGATCTCTACCAATGGCTGTGTTGAGCACTGTGTAGTGATGTCACTATGCAGCACTCCGACAAGAAATCACAATGTGGAAGCCTAATATTTACAAAAGTGAAACTGGACTGAGCTAAAGCATAGCCCAGTACATCACTGAAGGAAGGCAAGATTCCTGTTCTTCTGTCCCAATTAATTTTTCATAAACAATAGGTAATTCCAAAAAGTATGCAGCAACTTAGCAGTGGAGAGAATTTGGTCACAGCCTTTATTTGAACACCTTAAACTTAAGTGGAGGGCGTACTAGGCAATTAAATGCCCCAAAGGCCATGAAAACCATGCCCAACTACGATCTCCATGTGTAACAGATACCTTGATCTTCCACCTGTCCACCTGACTTTCAGTCCCAGTGTCAACCACATACAGTGTAAGAAAAATGTAATTACCACCATCAAGGCCAATTCAAGGAGAACCCCCAAATGCATCAGCAACATTTATCAGGCACAACCAGCAAGCCCCCTCCCCTTATACACAACACAAGCTATGACAAAAAAACCTGGATGTAATATATCTGAATGTATTTCTTTATAATAATCTCCCAAATAAGCAATTGTAAGAATACAAACAAAGTTTGCAACATTTTAACTCACAGGAACCTGAATCCTTCTTGCATATTAACTGGGTGGGAGAGGTGGGATTACCTCCATGTGTCTGGAAAGTGGTGGTAGTGGTGGGCGCGTGTCTGCTGGTCATATTTACCTCTTCAGTGCTGGACATATTTCCCCCTCCCTGCCTCTTCCTTCCTCCTCCTAACCCTCCTGCGTTGGGATCTTGCATAAGTTCTACAAGATCTAATTCTCCAATCATTGGGGAAGTCTGCAATCATGTGCAGCCGGTTGAGGGTGCATTACTGCAAAAATTATACACTATAATTATACTACTCTGTCCTCTAACCCCAGGACCCCACAATACTGTTACAGTTGTCAGTTTGGCACAGACAGACACTGAACTAAGTAGGAAGTGTAACATGCAGCTTGACGTAGCATTAACTGGTCCAGTTCCCTTCTTTCGTAGGCCAAGACTCTGCTCAAGTGTAGACTTGAGCCAGGGCCGTCTTTCCCATTGGGCACAATGGGCAGGTGCCCGGAGGGGGGCCGTCGGAGGCAGCACAAAAAAAAAACCTGAAGAAAATACTTACCTTGCGGTCAGCTGGCAATCCGGCTCCCTCCCTGGTCTCCTCCTCCGTGCGGCGCTCGCAGTGCATGTCGGGCGTGACGTCATCACGCCCGCCCGACATCCATTCAGGGTTTTTTTTTGTGCTGCCTCCGACGGGCCCCCTGGGCTGCAGGGCCCATATATATATATACATTTTTATATATATATATATATATGTATATATAGGGGCCCCGGTGCACTGCTTTGCCCGGGGGCCCAAAATGTTGTTAAGAGGGACCTGACTTGAGCTCATTATTTGGTATACTGTTTAATAGCCTTCATATGTGGCTTTGTGTCTGCTGATGTCAACAGGTAATTTTGCAATTCCATACTGTTATCTATGTGCATATCAGCTTACCCATTATTGACCAAACTTGTTACTAACCATGGTTGTTCCTGTGTTCAGTTTGCTGTTCTGATCACTCATTATCAACCGCCCTATTTTTGACCATCCATGTCTGCCCGTGACACTGATTTGGGGATTATACTTTGACCTGAAAAATGTGTTGCCTATTCTGACTTGTTCTCAATTACTGTGTCTTGTCCTGGACTGATCTCATTTGTGCACTGTGAGACGCTTTTTTTGTGGGGTTAAGTCTGAAGACTACTGTAAATGTACGTCCTTCCAGAGCCTGGCAGGAAGTGAGATCATGGGGCTAGGCATGATGGGAAGTTCCTGTTTTCTGTTCTGCATTCTTGTTATGTATGTTATACTGAGTAAATACATTATGTTTCACTCCTGAGAGTTTACACTCCAGGGGGTAAATGTATTAAATGCTGATTTCTGCAAGTCGCTGATATCGGTGAGTTTGCTTTCAAAATGTAAAGTGCTGATGGCTTTAAAGGCAAAGCAATGCCTTTAAAGCCATTGCTAGGCTGGTATGAGCAGATCAGAGCCTGTGTGGTAAGAAAGCGACAGCCAGGTCCCGAGGATGGATAGGACAAGGTCCTGAGGTACCCTTTGAAACCTTGGGAGCTGGACCGTGTCCTGCTACCACAAGGGGCCAAAGTACAACATTACAGACATAATACTAGCAAAATGGTTCAGACTTTTACCTCAGAATGTGGCAGGATGATAAAAAAGGAGAGGCAGCATACAATGAAGGGCTGAGAAATAAACATGTAAAAAGATAATAACCTCACAGAGGAGAGGTGAGAGATATGACCCCTGCAGAGGAGGGGTGAGTGAACACTGCTGTGAGAGATGAGGGTGAGCTAAGAAAAACACAATTTTAAATGTGATTGCCCCATTAATATTCTGTCCATGTTGCTATTAAGATCTGTGCAAGAGGAGACAGGAACCATACATATTTATCACTGCATTAGTTTAAGGATTGCCTGGAGTGAATAAGGAGTGTACATGAAAAGTTTATCTTGAAATGTAAAGATGGTCTTGTGCCCAAATAATTGAAACATCTGATTGCACTGCATCCCCAAGTTATATCACCTGTGTCCCAACATCTTCAAAAAGACTTTGTATAAATAACCTGCTTAAGCGGGGACCCTCTGGTCATCTTTATCCATGCCGAGGAGCAAGCCATGGCAAGAGAAGGAGGTGTATTGCCTAACCAGAGCACCTCAACACTACACACAGTGACAGGGGGTTACATAAGAATTGTACAATGGGCATAAAATAATAAATACATGGTTAACACAACAAAATCTTTTGTGTTAACTCCTTGAGTTGGCTCTAAAATGTGAGACAGATACCCTGTCCAGCTCGTTTAACTCCACTGACTTAAAACCTCTTCTGAGAGCCAGTCTGTTGTGGATTCCAGCTGTATTATAATGACCATGAAGGGCACTTCCATCATATCTCCTCCTGAGATAACTTTCACCTCCTAACCTATACCCAAAATTACTCCATTGGGCTCAAACCTTTTTTGATTTTGATGGTCATTCTGGAGTTAGGAAGACCCAAAACTGGTTGCCTTTACTCGTCCAGGATATAAAACAGTTTGTTGCATCCTGCTCAATCTGTGCTTAGCACAAAATAGCTTGGCAAGCTCCTCTCGGTCATCTGTTTTCTTTATCAATTCCTTAAAGACCATATTTCAAATATTTTTTTTACCAACTTACCTCTAAGTTAGGGTTTTAATACCATATTGGTTGTGAATTACCACTTTTTCAAGGTGCTTCATTTTATTTCTCTTACAGGTCTGCCTTCTGCTCCCATGCTGGCCACTCTCTTCATTAAATAAATATATTTTTTGAATGGATGTCCTCAGGAAATCATATCCAATCAGGGAATATAGTTTGTATCCAAGTTCTGGAGGGCTCTGTGTAATTGTTTCTACATTCAGCTTAACTTCTGTCTGGTTTCATGACCATTTTTCATTCAATATTGTCCCACGCCAGCCTCCCGTGGCCACCACTCGAGGACTGGCACGCCTACCCTCCTCCTGTTTCCTCGCTTTTCTCACCGGCTGTCATGCCGGCGGCGGTCCTGCACTTGCGCAGATCGTCTCACCTGTTCTACCTACTCTGCTCCTCCATTGGTTTTACCTTCCTGAGATACCTTTATAAGGCTCCTCCCCTCACCTATCAGTGCTGATTCTTTGTGTCTACTTCTGACCTGGAGGCAGATCTCCTCTCCTCCGCATGGTGTTCGGCGGCTACCCATCCAGTGTACTGCTGATCTCCGCTTACCTGTTCCACTCGTTAGTGGTAATTGCTGTGGATCATCCCTTGCTCCCTATCCAGTATACTGCCGCTGATCTCTGCTTACCTGTTCCACTCATCAGTGGTAATTTCTGTTTATCATCACCTGCCACCTATCCAGTGTACTGCCACTGATTTTCGCTTTCCTGTTCCACTCGTTAGTGGTAATTACTGTGGATCATCACTCACTACCTATCCAGTGTACTGCCGCTGATCTCAGCTTACCTGTTCCACTTGTTAGTGGTATTTGCTGTGAATCATCACCTGCTACCGATCCAGTATACTGCCACTGATCTCTGCTTACCTGTTCCACTCGTTAGTGATAATTGCTGTGGATCATCACCTACTACCTATCTAGTGGACTGCCACTGATCTTCGCTTGCCTGTTCCACTATTTAGTGGTAATTGCTATGTATCATCACCCGCTACCTATCCAGTATACTGCCACTGATCTTCACTTACCTGTTCCACTCGTTAGTGGTAATTGCTGAGGATCATCATCTGCTACCTGTCCAGTGTACTGTCGCTGATTTCCACTTCCCAGATCTTCATTCACCTGCTCCACTTGTTAGTGGTAACTGCCACAGATTCCTGCTCTCTACTTCTCCAAGTATATTGCCTCCCAGCATCATCTCATCCTGCCCCTAGTACTATTTGGGGATTATCCTCATCTCTCGTGCCAGTTCTCTATCACGTCTCATTGGGAACTTCCCTAGAGGGCCGTGACCTGCAGGGTGGAAGCTGCAAAGCCCAAATTCTATTGCAGGGATCCCTAGTGAAAAACCTTCCGCTCTGTTAGACTACGTGCCTCTGGGTGGAGTCTAGCCAATCCCAGTCGAGACCAGCAGGATCTCACTCATCCTAGCAGATTCCTGACAAATATAGTTGCCATCCACTTTTTCCCAAACTTGCCTGTCTGCCATCTTCAAAGGTTCCTGTTGATGACTTTTATGAAAATTCTCAAACATATGGATTAAAGTCAAGGGGCCTGATTCATTAAGGAAAGTTGAGCAAAAAATTGAGTAAGTTTTCTGGACAAAACCATTTTGCAATGCAAGTGGTGCAAATGAGTTTATTATTTTGCACATAAGGAAAATACTGGCTGTTTTCATGTAGCAAACAAATAATTGATTGCTTATTTGTACACTGAAATTTACAGTTGATCTAGAACAGGGTTGTCCAACCCACTGCCCGCGGGCCGCATGCGGCCCAGCACACCTGTAAATGTGGCCCAGAAGGAGTTTTGGTTGTGGCAAAGGGGCAGCACTGTTAATGGAAAAAAAAAATCCTGCAAAAAAAAGAAAAGAAAATACCTTGCGGTCACGCGGTCACGTCAGCTGGTACTCCGGCTCCCTCCCTTGTCTCCTCCTCCGTGTGGTGCTCGCAGTGAATGTCGATTCAACATCCATTGCGGAGCGCAGCACAGAGGAGTCACCCGCGCGAGAAGAACAATCAGCAGGACAGAATTGGAGAAAAGAAGAGAAGAGGACAGGAGAACAAGCCGATTAAAAGGTAAGTTAAGGGGGATTTTTTTTATTATTTCAAGGGACGCTGACCAGTGAATAAAAGTCACCTGGTCCTGGAGCATCATGGACCTTATCTCCCTGCTACATACTTCTACTTGTAATACTAATGGGGCATTATATATTATTCTCTTTGGCCCATTATAAGTTGTTATCCCTTAACTAACATAGTGGTCTAATTAGCAAAACATTTCACAATTTGGGATAACAGTGATGTATGTCAGGTACCGCAGGCCTGGTCACAGCACCCTGATATACAATGCCTGGCTTAAATGCACTTTATTGATATTGCATCGAAACAATACAAAAAGTGATTATAGTATAATAACTAGAGAGGATTTTTTGAACAGGGGGATTGAAAGGTAAGTATAGGGGGATTTGAAAAAAAAGTGATATATATATATATATATATATATATATATATATCACTTTTTTTCTCATATATATATATATATATATATATATATATATATATATATATATATATGTTAACTACGTTTTCTATGGTTTTTTGGATGATCAGCTATCGTTATTGTTAGTGTATCTTATGTGCGGCCCAAACCAACTCGTCGTCTTCCAATGTGGCCCAGGGAAGCTAAAAGGTTGGACACCCCTGATCTAGAACATGCACTACCCCAAATATCTGTTATCACATTTTAAATTTAGCTCCCCCTCAAATGCAACATGGTTTTGCCTTACTTACTTACGTTTGCTTAACTTTCCTTGATGAATTAGGCCCAAGGACAGGTTAAGGAAGTCTACTAGTCCCTTGCAGATAGGAAAAGACGTCCAGTTCCTAAATTGCTGCCAGGTGAAAAGGTGTGGCTATAAATGTGACATCTCCATAGAGTGCCCAGTGTGAAGTTTGCACCTTGTTATATTGGACCCTTCAAAATCCTACAAATAGTAAATTCAGTGGTTGAATTTGCCTGCACCTTTACACTTTACCAACGTGTTTCATATGTCTCTCCTAAAAGTTCTATTCATTAATCAGTTCTTGACAACTGCTCCTCCATCAGCTATCAAGATTCAACAAGTTGAATTTGAAGTCAATCAAATCTTGGATTCCAGTGGGAAGGTACAGATGTGTGGATTGGAAGATATATGATCCTGAGGAATGTTCATAGGTAAACACTATTTTTCTCAAGCTCCTCCATATGAAAATTTCTCTGAAACCTTTTGTTGGGTTTTAGAGCCCACTCTTAAGAAGGGGGTATTGTCACCTGCCAGAGCCCGAGTCCGATGCTCACTTGCCGGGTCTACCATGCTTACTCTGTAGCAGGTATCAGCTCCCTGGTCTTTGGGCAGCCTGTTCTTCATTGTGGCCGACTCTCCTATAGCGGCGGGAACACGGCAATGCTGGCCATATTTAACTATGGTCATGTGACTGCTGATGTTTGGTTGACATCACTTGCCTACCTTTTTCAAACCTGTTTCACTATTTTAGTTGACTTTGAGCACATTATTGTGCCAAAGTATTAGGTCTCATTTGCTCCAGTGCTCCCTGAGTTTGTTTTCTTTTAGATTCTCCTGTGTACCAGTTGTCCAGCTATAGTCTATTGTCTTGAACATTTGCTAGAGACCCTCACCTTGGATTGTTCTGACTATTCTCTTGCCTGCCGATGTTATACCTTGAATGCCTCCAGCATGTTCCAAAGCAAACTTGTCCTAATCCTCCTTATTAGCTAGCATGCAATTTCGGGCTCTCATCTGATGGATCTCCACTGCACTCCACTGTACTACTAGCCTGTCACCAAAGGCTCATTAGACTTCGCGCCATTGTCCCAGGTGGTGCTAATCCTGGCCGACAGATTACAAGCTGTATCTATATCTTCATAGTGTGTTACAGTTCACTCATTACATATTGTGCAGGTCTTTCTTCTCTTTTGCAAATGGTGTAAAACTACCATCTAAGGCCCTGATTCAGTGAGTAATATAAATGCAGATATGTGCCGTATTTTGCATAAAATAGCTCTGCGCATGCCCAGAACTAAACTATAAACCAGTGAACGCAGCAACATCCAATTCATCTTCAAGCACAAAGAGAAGACTGGGAGTATGCATGTAGTCAGTGTACAGTAAGAGTGTGCCAAGCTCGAGCCCACACAGCAGTGTTCGATTCAAGGCCATCTCACAGGTATGTGTTTTTCTGTTATATCACTTGCACCAGCTAGTGGTCAGGTGTAAATGCCGATTACTAGTGATGACAGCTGAGCATGCATGCTAGAACATATGTTTGAAATCAGAAGCAACTGTAAAAATGCATTTTATGTACAGTGGACATTTATAACATCATGATGAAAATTTTGGGGGAATTTTGTTTTGTAATGGAAAAAAAATATTTTACTTTTACAATTTTTTCATTAATTATGTGCTTTAAAAAAAAACGCAATTTATGTTAATTTTGCATGCCTTAATGAATCAAGCCCTAAGTCTCTTTAGTAGGAAGTAAATTTAGGGAAGCTGATGAAATTAAAGTGGTGAAAATATCAAAAATTTACTTGTTAATATATCAATATTCAACATGTTTCACCCAATAAATTGGGCTTCTTCAAGGAGTTGATATAGAAAGAAGAGAATAACAGGCCAGAAATACCTTCTTCATAAATATTCATGAGAGTGCTCCCATTATGGATTAGTACTGTTCCATAAATGATGCGGCACACCTGAAGAGGAACATTGGGATAGGAAGATAAGATGTGCAGCCACATTCAAGACACACTGCAGTTGGGACAGACACCTCTCAGGCAAGTCAGAGAGGTGGAGATTGCAATAATAAAGGTGAAAGATGACAAGAGCATAGACAATAGTCTTGATGACATCAAGGGAGAGGGAAGGGAGAATCTTGGCAATGTTGCAAATGTAAAGTCAACAGAATTCTGTCCGTACCATGAACAGAACTGTTGTACCATGTACGGCGCTGCGGAAACCTTGTGGCGCCTTACAAATAAACGATAATAATAATAATAATAATAATAATTGTGTGAGGGACTGGATGTGGGGAGTAAAGTTGAGGGTGGAGTCAATGATGACTCGTAGGTAGTGTGCATGGGTAACAGGAATGAGGGTCACATTATCAACTTTGAGAGAACCTTTTTCTATATCAGTGAATACATTAAATAAATGCACAAGGTTGCCAGAATAAAGATCATTACAATAACTAGAGACCTTGTTGGTATAAAAGACATTTAATCTGAGAAAATGGTGCTGTAAATCTATATGAAATAGGCTTGATCTATTCTAGTATTACAGCAGGCTTTCTATGTTGCATGCGCACCTGATGAGTTTTGCTGTCTTGCAAGTGATTAGCTGCATATGATAAGTGGTGTGTAGTTCACTATTTGTAACTGACCATGATACAGGAGGCTGTCCCAAAAATGTTCCTGAATATACAGAACCTAGACAGCTTGATAATTGGAGAGTTTATCATTATAAAATACCCTTGTCCATTAGATCAATGTGAGATTGTAGGATATACATACAATGCAAATGATAACTCTGTATGATTTCATTGCAATTAATAATTCGTTTTTGGCTCAAAATAAATTTCTGAATACTAGAAGAACTTGACCAAATTGGTCCTTTATTTTAGGAGAGTGATGGTAGGAATAGTAATGTTGATAAAGTGCTAAGGAAGGAGCCCAGGTCAAAGTCCAAATGCAGATCATTGGTGGAAAGTGTGTATAGGCCATGAATTCATTTATTTGTTCGTTGGATATTTTGTCCATATAGTCACCTCCAAGATCTGGGCATTTGTTTTGATTCCTGAAGGTGATCAGGGAAGGATCAGTTGTGATGTTCTAAATAGTGTTTGTTATGATCTGCCTTGTGTCTCTATTGTTTATATTACCCTACAGTACCTGTGATCCTCCAGATGTGCTGCTGTTCTGCCTTTCCCACCACCAAGGGTTAACTAACACAGCTAGTTAATCATCCACACCTGACTGTGTTATATATAAACCTGTCTCTTCCAGCTTTCCTTGCTGGTCATTAATGTTTCTGACACCTGTTTATGTTTGTACCCTGGATCGCTGCCTGCTTTCTCTGTGTCTGTGGATATCCATGCTTAGCCAGTTTCTGTTTCCTTTTACAGCATTAGACAATCACCTGTATCTCTCCTGGAGGCAACCTGACAATTACATTAGTCCTGCTAATCTGCTATTCCTGAAAATCTGTTTATACTCTGATCCAGTCTATGCTTAACCTGGATGGTTGTTTTCTCTGCAATAAACAGTTCCATGTTTTCATCATATGTTTGGCTTCAGTGCTATAATTGCAAGTGCTAGTTTGTGGAACAGTTTCGTAACAGAATGACCAGCCTAAAATAAAAAGCCTTGGAGTCGTGTGAAAGATCCTGCTTCAGATTTGTTCTTGGGACTCTCACTGCAATTGTTTCCATTTGTGTTCTCCTGCAAACATGTCTACCTTACAACTGACTGAACTGCCTCTGCTACAGTGTCTACAAATGGACATAATTTTGTTACACTCTCAGCTGGCTCTATTTTCTGCTTTACTCACAGACCCACTCAAGATTTGATTTCTTCCAATTCTTATGCTGATGATTTATCTCAAGCTATTTTCTCTGCTGCTGCTGGTGCTGCTTAATCAGTGCAAACCTTTTAATAGGGCTACCAAACTTGCATTTAATCAAGAACTACTGTGTAACAAACTCCAGGTTAGCAGGTGGTCCACGCCTCCATCTAACTGAAGAGGAGAGGTGGTACAGAAGGGCTAACAAATTATGTCTTTGACACTTCTTATAAGACTATCCACTCCGCAGGCCAGAACAGCCTACAGAACCATCTTGGTTTTTTTCCCCTCCTCATTCTGGATTTGTTTGCGTTCCACTTTCCGTTTCCACAGTACAGCCTGTTCTGATCCCTGGGATGAAGCCCAATTCACCAACTCCAGTCTCTGTCATCAGTCCAGAGGTGCCAGTTTTCACTGCCAGTCCAGAGGTGCCAGTTTCTGCCGGCAGTCCAGAGGTTTCAGCTCCGAGGTGCCATCCTCTGTCTCCAGCTTTGAAGTGCCATCCTGTTTACAGCTCCAAGTTGCCATCTTCTGCCTCCAGTTTCACGCTGACAGCCTCTGCCTTCACTCCAAAGACTTTGCCTACTCCAGATGGGGCGCCGCCCATACAGCCCGCTCCGGAGGAGGCGCTGCCCTTACAGCCCGCTCCGGAGGGGGCCCTGTCCCTCCAGTCTGGTCCGGAGAGGGCCCTGTCCCTCCAGTCCACTCTGGAGAGGGCCCTGTCCCTCTAGTTTTTTCAGCGGACCCCACTCTTTAGGGAATCCAGCCCCGTGCTGTACAGCCTGGGGTGTTGGTTTGTCATTATGGCAGGGAGACCCTGCCGCATGTCCCCCTGCTATAATGCCACCCACCCCAGGTTGGTTTGCCTAGTGCTGTTTGCATAAGAATCGGGGTGACCCCACGCAAATTTTCCCCTGATTTTCTAGCAACCAGCAGTAGGCTGGCAGCACTAGGGTTAATAGTGGTCAGGCAGGGGACCCCACGCTTTTTTATTTTGAACATTTATCTATTTTTAAACTGTTGACAGCTGCCGGACCTCCGGCTGTACAGGCAGGGCAGTGTAGCAGTGATCTTTTTACTAATCACGCAGTTAGGAAACACAGGAAACTTAGCTAAACATGGGGAGTTAACTAAACACGGGAGTGTTTGACATCGCAGCAACTCACCAGAGATGACCAGCGATTTTTAAGATCAGAGTAAAAATCACAGTTTAATACATCTGGAGACTTGGGGACTAAAATTGCGGGTTATCACCCGTGATTTGATGCGATTTTGAAATGCTGAAGAAATCGTACCTGAGAGTTATCCGGCGAGTTTGAAAAGTGGAGATGTTGCCTATAGCAACCAATCAGATTCTAGCTATCATTTTGTAGAATGTACTAAATGAATGATAGCTAGAATCTGATTGGTTTTTCAAACCCGCCGGAAAATTCTCAGCTTGATACATTTACCCCCAGGAGTCCAATGGAGAGAGCAAAGAAGAGGGGGGGATAGAGGGTATCCCTGCCGAGTCCCGTTGCTCACAAGGAAAGAAGATTAGGTGTACCCAGAGCCGTAATTTAGAAGTCTAGCGCCTGGGGCGAGAAAGAAAAATGCCGCCCCCCTAGCCCTCAATTTTAACCAAATTAACTTAAAATGTTCCGAAATTGCGCCCCTCCCTTCAGCGTTGTGCCCTGGGCGGTCGCCCCTGTCGCACAGCCCTGGTTACGGCAATGGATGTACCCATTCACCAGGACCAAAGCTGTTTGATGTAAAGCTGAAACACCCATGAGAAACTTATGTTGAAATCCATAGGAAGTGAGAGCTACCACTATAAAAGGCCACCGAATGTGGTCAAAGACTTTTTCGAAATTCGGAGAAAGTAAAAGAGATGTTAACCTGCATTCATTTACATAAAGAATTAAATTAATAACCAGCAAACATCTTAAATTATTATGTCGGGTGACCATCTGGACCTGGGGTACATTATTTCTTACGGTAATTACATTCCAATCAATGCACTTCAGAATCCCAGTCAGAAATAGTAATGTTATTAGAGCATGAGCACAAAACAGCCTTCTTCTCTATAGTTCTCTATAACAATTTAAACAATTTATCTATAGATAGAACGCAGACACATAAATTGTGTAACAATTGATTGCAAACCCATATTCAGGGATTGTGGTGTGGAAAATAAATAGAGTAGATATCATTATATTTTAAATGAAAAAATCTAAATGCTTTGGACCAGCCAAACTTAATTTTTAGAAATTCTGTCTTGAATGAGAGCAAGGAAGAGAAGACAGTGAGAGATTAATACTAATACAGTAAAATAAGGTAATGTACATTATTCATTAATATATTTCCAATAAATTGCAGAAGCATAAAATTACAATTCATGAGCCATCTTTTCTTATATTTAAAACACAGAAATTTGCCCTCTTCACCATTTTTGAGCTGCAGTTTCCTTGTTTGAGACTCCTCCTTGGGACTTGTAAAAATTTAACTTCTTAGGCTGTATGGGAATGTAAAATAGGTGAAACTGAATCAGAAGGGCAAATGTTTACAATTGCCTAATGTATACATCTTAACACTTTGTTTAATTTAACTAAGCTAATTTCTTTAAATTATTTAAACCATTGATGGCTTTGCAGTTTAAGTATTATATCAATTATTTCTAAACAAAATCTAAATATCCATGTGTACTGCAATGTTGAACATTAGTATTAAAAAAAATATGTAATTCCTGTAATTTCAGATTCTATTGGATTAAATATTTATATGTGTTAATGCAACTATTATCATGTTAGAACAATACTTTGTAGAAGTACATTTATTTTATTGCATATATTTTTTTATGTTTGGCTACAGTTTATGGCAGTTCTACCCAAAAGGGTAAAAGGATAGTTTAAATCATTTATTTTTAATGCATTTACATCCAAATACAATTCACACTTAATTATCTTATTGTTTTTTTTCTGACAGCATTGCAAGGTGGTTATATTTATTAGCATTAAAGTGTTAGGAAACTGGTCTGTAACAAACTGGATAGAATGGCAGAAGCGGGGATGGAATTGACATTCTTTATGGCAGCATTAGTTTTTAACAGGTGTTGTACTGCAGATAGTCACAGGTACATATAGTATAAAACTTCAGTGAAAAGCATAGACCTTAATGGCTGAACATGAAGCAGGAGTGAAGTAAAAGCTGTGCACTTAATGCAGGTAACCAGGCTTGAACAGGACAGGAGTCACAGGAATGGTGTTTCACTGAATAAGCAGCAATGTTTGGAATAAAGATGTGAAGGTAAAAAAACCTGAATATACTGGTAATGAATCTGTGCAGGTAACAGAACTGAAGTAGCTGAATATGCTGGCAATGCTGATAATGAAGCTGTGCACAAAACAGAACTGAAATAGCTTGATATACTGACAATACTTGCAATAAAGCAGTGCAGGAAACAGGACTGAAGTAGTAAAATATACTGACACACTAATAATAGATGATGCCACTGTTATGCAAATCTCAGTTGACATAATAAAACTCTGAGAACCACTTCACAAGGTCATACCGTTTTCACTGCTGCTCCCTATAGCTGGTAATTTTACTTAACAACATGTTGTACATTCATGCAGTTGTTCCTCTTGAGAAATCCCTCTACAGGCATTGTTGGACGTATGAGCCCAGGCGGGTCTATTACATTCAGAACTGCTCTTCCGATCTCTGGAACAATATAATCCTCAAGAACCATCAATCCTTCTTATATTGTGTTTTTGTATTTGTTGCTGCTGATCTTTATTCTTCCAAAGCCTCTTATTTAGACTCATAACTCAGAATTTTCAGGCCTTCCTGGCATAAAGAAAACCCTACAATTGATCACCACAACATATTGCTGGCCCATTTTAAATAAGGATGAATTATATTTCATCTTAGCTTGTCATGTATGTGCTGAAAATAATTTTCCTCAGGAAGCTTTCCCTGGTATTATGGGGTCCTGTTATTAAAGGGGCTCTATTATTTAATAATTGTACTCTTATTTCTTTTTGCAAATAGAAAAAGTTATTTTTAATTCACTGTGCATTATTTTTGCTGGTAGATACATACTGAACCATGCAACTAACCCCCACCCACACATACACACTCACCTGTCTTGCTGTGCAGAATTTCCTTACAGGTTTCCTTACAAATCAACCTTTGGGAAGAAAAATACGTTTGCACACGCCAAACGGAGTCATTTTGCAGTGTGTGGACATTCTTTGCAAAGTATGGAGTAGGTGCCCCCTGCACAGCAAAGAACACCTATAAAAATGTGACTTTTCCATTCCTTTATGTCATTTCTACTATTAAAAAAAGGAAAACTCCTTTTAGCACTGCTCTGCAAAATGAAGCAAGCTTTCACTCCTCCTCTCTGCATGTGCAAACTTTTGCTCTTCTGCAAATGCCTCCATCTTGTTCCAGAAACACATGTGCTTTTTGGTGCGCTTGAAGCAACTTTCTGCTCCAAAGATATTTCTGTACTTCATAAATGACCTCCACTAAGTGTTTGAAGTGAAATATAATTATGTGTCAAAATCACAGTGCAAATATAGCGCTATCTCTGAGCTGCTCAGTACTTATAAATAGCATCCCACTAGATCCACAATGGACACAAAAGAAAAAACTTATACGTACATAAAGCGCTCAAGATGAAATCCATAGAGATATGAGGATGTCTTCGCTCATAATGTCACAGACACATCAGATTACATGTAAAATAAAATGCAATATATAGTGTAATACATAAGGACAGTCTCTCAACACAGAATGGAAGTCCCAGAAATAGCCCAAGATCAGATTGAAGACCTCCTAATATTCAGCAGTGAAAGAAGGAATCAATATCTTCCATGAAGTGTTTCACACCACCATCTCCCTTGTGAATTGTATGCTTACAAGAAATTATCTTTAAACACAGCACTGTATAAGGATGATGTTCAATCCTCCCAAAGAATTCTCTGGATATGATGGACTCCCACACAGTACCGTGGATAATAAAAGAAAGAAGAAACTCTCTAGTGCATTAACTTTTTAATAGCACATATAGAGATAAAAATGCATGTAAAAAAAACATACATAGGTGAAACATCCACACAAATAAAAGTAGATGACTCCTACCAACAGTCCAGAGTATATATGCGAAGGAATACAGTTGCAGCGGCTGCAGATGACAAAGTAAGTTAACTCCTCCAGCACCATACACTGTAGTTGGCAGGACCTGATGGGATGTTAAAGATGAATAGCCGATGCGTTTCCTCTCCTCCTGGAGACTTTTTCAAGACAAAGCGATGTCCATAGTAGCCTCCTTTCCTCTTTATATAGTGGCATAACGGCGGAGATTACATGACCGCCGTTCCGGAAGTGACGCTATGTTCGCGCATCAGCGTTGCTACATTGTCAAACCGAGACTTGGTTGTCAATTACTCCAATATAGATGCTTGAATATATCGTTCATAGGAAATCCCATAGACAACTTCCAATTATAAAACAGGTGACATTCTAACAAATTAGGCATCGTTTTTATTACAGGATACCCGTTGGACATTATATAAAAAAACAATATACAAAATGATATATAAAACAATTAGTGAAGATCATATATTATTAACCCTAAATTAAGTACACAGATGTAATATCTCCCTAACTTCTTCAAAATGATACAGGTAAAGTATTAGAAATCTCCCATGTTGATGGTCCTCATAGGTAAAATTTCAATAGTCCCATATTGTTGTCATAATTTCCTTCGTTTAACCTAAAAATGAGTCATGAGACTCCAAAAATACAAAAATAATTTAAAAACATAAAAAAAATATAAAAACACTGACAAAACTCTTAGACTACAGTGTATGAATTGGAGTACAATAAATGAATTAAATGTATTAAAGGAACCACTTGAGCACAAAATCTGAGTTGAGGCCACCCGGATGAATGGTATTCAATGTATAAATCCATTTCATCTCAGCCTTGGCAAGCCTCACATCTATATCTTTACTGCGCCAATGTTGGTAAATTCTTTGAAAGGCCCAAAACCCTTTAATATGTTTAACGTTGCTGGCATGTGTATTCTTAAAGTGCAGAGACAGTGAATGAGTGATGAGGCCTTTTTTAATATTGGTGATGTGTTCCCTAATACGAATTTTTAGTAGTGCGTGATGTACGCCCAACATACACCAAACCACAATCACATTAAATGGCATAGATAACATAATCCATATGACACGTGATAAACTGTTCAATTTTGTAGGTGGTATTTTTTTCTTTAAATTCACTGATTTTACTTGTTTTTGACGGACAAGTCCTACATGCCATACATAAGTCACAATGATGAAAACCCTTAGTCCTAATGGGTCTATTTGAATTATCCCGCATCATACTTCTAACTAATTTATTTCTCAAAGTGGGTGGTTTCTTATATATAAAAACAGGTTTACTAGGTAATAATACACCGATGGTCTCATCCTTTTTCAGCAATTTCCAATGTTTATGGAAACTATTCTCCATCTTTCTATGATCATCATTGAACTGTGTGATAAATGCCCACTCAAAACGCTTACTACTTGAATCTTTCTTGGAAATAGCAGATGAAAGGAGAGTATCCCTGCTCACTAAATTGAGATCTTCCTCTGCTTTCCCCAAATGTAATTAATCATATCCCTTTTCCACAAAACATTGCCTCAAATCCTAAATCTGATTATCCAACACTATTTGTCCTCTTGATTCTCTTCATTTAGCCAAGGGGGATTGCTTTTAACCAATTCTGATGGTGATTGCTATTACATTCAATATAACTATTTATGTCCGTAGGTTTTCTATAAGTTTTAGTATGTAACATATTGTCTTTGACATAGACAGTAATATCTAAAAAGTTGACAGTGATCTCACTAGATTCAAAAGATCAATTGAATATTATAAGTATTATAATTCAAGTATGTACAGAAATCCATTAATTCATTTCTACTCCCTTGCCATATGAAGAATATGTCGTCTATAAAACGATATCATAGGACCAGTTTCACCCCAAAGCCATGACCCTGCCATACCTGATGGTCTTCCCAGTAGGCCATAAACAAATTGGCATAGCTGGGGGCAAATCTGGTCCACATAGCTGTTCCCACCTGTTGGAGATAGTATACATCCTTGAACCTGAAATAGTTATGGGTAAGAATTAACATTATACCCTCAATGAAGAATGTCCTCAATTCCTCTGAATATTCAGGATCTTTCAAAAAAATGTGTAGTCCCTTCAATACCTAAACCATGTTCTATAATTGTGTAGAGGGAACTAACATCTGCTGTAACTAGAATATAGTCAGACTGCCACACAACCGAGATTTTCCTCAAGATATCTCCCGTATCTTTTATATAGGATTTGTTCCCTTCACTATTGGTTGTAAATGGTAATCTATAAATTCAGAAAGATTTGTGGTGATGCTCCCAGTCCCCAATATAATTGGTCACCCTGGGGGGTCTAGGAGACTCTTATGAATTTTTGGTAGAATGTATATAACAAGTGTTGTTAGATTAGATACATCCAGATATTTCACCACCTGTTCGGTTAAAACCCACATTTCTTTGTATTTACTGAATAATATACCCATTTCTTCTATAATCTTATCAGTAGGGTCTCTCCTCAGTTTCTTATACGTATTTCCTTCATTCAATGATCTTAAAATTTCCGCTTCATACTTGTTAAGATCCATAACAACAACGCCTCCCCCCTTAGCCGCAGGTTTTATAATGATATTGCAATCGTCCTGTAGGGTCTTGAGTGCTTTTCTCTCTCCCTGAGTAAGATTGTGTGGTACTGGTTGTTTGGTGTTGACACCCTTAAGCTCATCCACTACTAGTTTGCTAAAGGTATCTATAAAGTTCCCTTTCATGTGAGGGTAGAAATAGGATTTACTCCTAAATTTATTAAAGGGGACATTTTGTATCTCCTTGACCTCTATATATTAGCCTCGTTGTAAATAATTTTTTAATGTAATCTTTCTGACAAATTTTTGTATGTCAATAAAAGTTTTTAAGTGGTTGATACGACTAGTAGGTGCAAATTTCAAACCTTTTTTTAAAATAGAATATATTTATGTGTCACAGCCTGTAACACAGTGGTGAGAAAACACATACATAGGGGCCTATTTATGACCCTAGCTCGGTAGCCCTCAATATGTCCAACTGCAAATCAGTGCGTATTGATACATAAAGAAGCAGTGCTGCAATTTACTATGTGTCAGAGCTGCTTTGGGAAACCTGGCGTTGACCACCCCCTCCTAACGTTTTTTCACTCTTCACTGTCAGTCTAACGCTGCCAGCGAATGGAGAAAGTCTATGGGGACAGTGGAAAGCTTTGATAATTTTCATAGATTTCTCCGGCATTAACTATTAATGCTAAATTAATGATAAATAACAAAAAACGGTGAAAGAGCCTTTTGCAGGCATTTCCGCTGGCATTTTGACTCTTCACCCATTCTTAAATAGACTCCATAGCATCAGATTTGATATTTTCTATCACTGCACTTTAGCTTACAATAATTTTGAAAGTTGGTAAACCTGTCTTAACTTCAGTCTGATGGTGGATTTTACCATGAAAAAATGGCATTATCGATTGTCATCAATTTGCAAACTTGCACCACGCCTATGGGTCGTGAAAACAGGTGTCTAAGTAAAATTCGGATGGATCTTGCATCTGCATGCCTTTACTGCACTGAACTTACATGTGAATACCTTAACCCACCTCTCCAATATCAAGGAGCTATAAGTGCATGATATCTGCAACTCTAAGCACGAATGCAAGTTGTGCCCATGCACAATGCAAGAAGTTTTTACACAAGCTGCATTTTCACTTGCATCTAACTAAATCACACCCTGTGAGAATCAGCTTTTAAAGTTTACATATTTTAAACTTAAACTGAACAACTCTAGATTGGGACCACAAACTGAAAATAAATACATATGTAAGTAATAAAGCATTTCATTAACTGCTGAGCTCAGCACTTAAAATTGTTAAACAAAAATAATTACCAAATTACTTAAATATTTTGGATATTGATGGTCCTTAACTTCTGATAAGTTCTGTTATTGATATTTCCATTTATGCCTAGCTGCATATACTGTGATTATAATTTAAGATTATATATTTAGAATCTGCCTTTATAAGGATTCCATTCTGATAATTCAATAAGTAATCTGGATGTTAGGAACTCCCAAGTCAGTACAGTGAAACTCGGGAACTACTCAGAAGGCCAGGTGTTCGCTGGAGCCCCTAGTGGTGGGGACAAACTGGGCTGCGGGCCGACCGAGGGTCGAGTAGCGTATACTGACTTAAAGGAGTTTCCCAGAAGTGGAGTGATTGGTGGACTGTAGTATAAGAAAAATCCAAGGTCCAAAGGTCACAGGCACAGAAGCAATATCCAAGGGCAAGCAAAGGGTCAAACTCACAGGCAGAGAAGCAAAATCCGAATTCCAAGCAAAGGTCAAGGTCAGAAGAGAAGGGTCAAAGGTCCAATAACAAGCAGGGGTCAAACACGGGTGGTCAAATCTAAGGTAACAGGAACCTAAATGGATAGTACAAGCAGGCAGCAGGACTGAGGACAGAACGCTATAACCGGCAGTGAGGCTCAGTCCTCACTGCCTTAAATAGTACAGATGGCCAATCAGGACCAGAATATGTCCTCAGCTGCAGCCAATGGAATAGGCAGAGTGCCAGCAGTAACCTAATCTGTAATCAGCCTGTTTAGCTGATCCTACACAGCCTTGCATGGCTGGCCCTACCTAATCCTGTGCGCACGCGCCCGACTGTTTGACAGCTGGCCGGGCGCGGCGTCAGGAAGACCAAAGCGTCCCGGCTGTTGCCCAGGCAACCGGGACACAGAAACCGGAAGTGACGCCCTGGTTGCCGTAGCAATGGCCGGGGCCTCACTAGGAACAGGAGAGTCGCGGCGGTGCCCGGAGCCGCCACGACCACTAACAGTACCCCCCCCCTTGAGGAGGGGTCAAGGAACCCCGACAACCAGGCTTCGTGGGGAACTTCTTAAAAAATTCTTTAACGAGTCTTCCAGCGTGGAGACGCCTCTGCGGTATCCAACATCGCTCCTCAGGGAGGATGAATGAACGAGGAATTGGACTTGACCCTGAACCCTCCTAGAATCAAGGATTTTTTCAATAGCATATTCGTGGTCTCCGTTCACCATCAGAGGCCTGGGCCTGTTAGAGAGAGACCGATTAAACTTGCTGGGAGCAGCGACTTTCTTCAGAAGTGAACAATGAAAGGTCGCAGGTATTTTTAAGGAAGTGGGTAGTTTCAATCTAAATGCCACTGGATTAATTTTCCTCTCAATTGGAAACGGTCCGATGTATCGGGGCCCCAGCTTCCTACAAGGTTGCCGCAACTTGATGTTCCATGTAGATAACCTAACGTGATCCCCCACTTTCAATGAACAGGGTCTACGGTGACGGTCAGCGAAGATCTTGGATTTTCGGGAAGCTTGACCTAGTGCAGCGTGCACCTTTTTCCAAACGGACCTTAGCCTGGCCGTAAAAGCAGGCGTTTCGGAATCTCCACAGGGAACAGTAGTAGAAAATGAATTGGATTTTGGGTGAAACCCGAAGCTGCAGAAAAACGGGGACGTGTGAATAGTGGAATGGCAAGAATTATTGTACGCAAATTCTGCCCAGGGCAGGAGAGAGGACCAATTATCGTGAAATTTAGACACATAAATGCGCAAAAACTGTTCCAGAGCTTGGTTCGTCCTCTCTGTCTGTCCATTCAACTGAGGATGATATGCTGAAGACAGACTGATAGAGATCCCGATGGACTTACAAAAGGCTTTCCAAAACCGGGCAATAAACTGGGATCCTCGATCTGATACTATATCTTCAGGAGTCCCATGAAGACTAAAAATATGCGTCAAAAACAAGGTGGCCAGGGTCCTGGCATCCGGTAGCTTGGGCAAAGATATAAAATGTGCCATCTTACTGAACCGATCGACAACTACCAGGATGGTGTTATGTCCTGCGGATACTGGTAGGTCAACAATGAAATCCATCAACAGATGGGTCCAAGGTCTGCTCGGTGCCGGCAAAGGTAACAATAGCCCAGAAGGACGTTTCCTATCGGTCTTGTTTTTAGCACACTCAGGACAAGCCCGAACATAATTCTCCACATCGTTTGACAAGGTGGGCCACCACAACCAACGAGAAAGAACCTCAATAGTCCTACGGATTCCCGGATGGCCAGCAGAGCAGTTGTTGTGGCCTTCAATGAGAACAGATTTCCTTAAATGGACGGGGACAAATAATTTGTTGACCGATGTTTGAACTGGAGCGATTCTCTGGAAGCGCCGGATAGTTGCTCCTAGGTCCTGGGTGAGACCAAGATGAACAGCAGTTGTAGGAACAATAGACAACGGGTCCGGAGACTGAGGATGATGGGCCAAAAAACTTCGGGACAAGGAATCGGCCTTAGTATTTTTAGAACCTGGACGGTATGTAATAATGAAGTTAAATCTGGTGAAAAATAAGGCCCAGCGGGCCTGCCTAGGATTCAGAGTTTTAGCGGTCTGAATGTATTGGAGGTTTTTATGGTCCGTGAAGATGGTGATGGTATGGGTAGCTCCCTCTAACCAATGCCGCCATTCCTCCAGTGCCAACTTAATGGCCAACAATTCACGATTGCCGACATCATAATTACATTCGGCCGCTAGAAATTTTTTAGAAAAGAATGCACAAGGATGTAATTTTTTGCTCCTTGGGTCTTTTTGAGAAAGGATAGCGCCAGCACCGATATCAGAAGCGTCCACCTCTACAATGAACGGAAGTTCCGGATCAGGATGTCTCAGCACTGGAGCAGAAATGAAAGCGGCTTTGAGTGCCGAGAAACTCGCCAATGCCTCCGAAGGCCACTTCGCTGGGTTAGCTCCCTTTCGAGTGAGAGCAGTGATAGGAGCCACTAATGAAGAAAAAGAGTCAATAAACCTACGGTAATAATTCGCGAATCTGAGGAACCTCTGGATCGCCTTCAGATTAGTAGGGAGGACCCAATCCTGGATTGCTCGAACTTTGGCAGGGTCCATGGCGAATCCTGTTGAGGAGATGATATATCCCAGGAATGACACGGTGCCCACCTCAAATTCACATTTTTCCCTTTTTGCATAAAAGTGATGTTCCCGTAATTTCAGCAGAACTTGGCGAACATGCTGACGGTGCTGAAGTAAAGACTCCGAGTAGATTAAAATATCATCCAGATACACAACTACTGTTTTACCCAGGAACTCTCGTAAAACGTCGTTGATCAGGTCCTGGAAAACCGCCAGAGCGTTGCATAACCCGAATGGCATCACGAGATATTCATAATGTCCCGACTGGGTATTAAAGGCAGTCTTCCATTCATCCCCTTTCTTGATTCGAATAAGATTGTACGCCACTCTGAGGTCAATCTTCGAAAATATAGTGGCAGATTTTAATTGATCAAACAACACCAAAATCAATGGTAACGGGTACATATTCTTAATAGTGATGTTATTCAGTCCACGGAAATCGATGCATGGTCTAAGACTGCCATCTTTTTTTGACACAAAAAAACAACCTGCGCCTACGGGAGATTTAGAAGGACGTATGAATCCTTTTTTCAGGTTTTCCTCCACATATAGCTCCATGGCCTGAGTCTCTGGAATGGACAAGGAGTATAACCGCCCTTTGGGCAACTTGGAACCCGGGACTAAATCAATGGCGCAGTCATACTCTGGATGTGGTGTAATGGAATCTGCTTTTCTTTTGCAGAACACATTAGAGAAGTCCTGGTAGGGTACCGGCAACAAGTCTGGACTAGGCTGTAAGATTCTAAGCGGCAGGGTCAAGCAAGACGTGGAACACTCGGGACTCCAACGAATAATCTCTCCACTTTTCCACTTGATAAGGGGATTGTGACTGCGAAGCCAGGGATACCCCAATATCAAAGGAGCAGAGGGACAACTAATAAGATAGAAGGATAGCTCCTCTGTATGGAGAACTCCTACAGTCAACCGAACCATTGGAGTCCTAGCGAGAATCCTTCCCCCAGGCAAGGGGTTACCATCCAAACCACACGTGGTGATGCTTGATCCTAACCTGATATGCGGAATATCAAGCGTCTGAGCCAAATGTATATCCAGGAAATTACCAGCCGCACCACTGTCAAGAAAAGCTTTCAGGTCCATGGATCTCCCACGGAAGGTTAAACGTCCAGGGACTAATAAAGAGTTTTCTGAAGAGGTAATCTGAAGACCCAAGCGCACCTCTTCACCTGCACTTAGGCTTTGGAGTTTTACTGGCTTATTGGGACATGAGCGAACTAAGTGGCCTGGCTGACCACAATACATACACAGGCCTAGTGAGCGTCTTCTGGAGCGCTCCTCCGGAGGCAAGCGGTAAGTGCCCAATTGCATGGGTTCAGAGGAATCAGACAGAGTGTTACTGGAGCTAGTGAAAACGTCCATCGAAACAGAGGACTCACGTTCAGCCTTCCTCTCTCTGATCCAACGATCAATTTTTATGACAAGTTGCATCAAGTTCTCCAGCGTGTCGGATATCGGATACTGGACTAAGGAGTCCTTAATTTGCTCGGTAAGTCCTAAGCGGAATTGACTTCGCAATGCTGAGTCGTTCCAAGCGCTATCAGTGGACCATCGCCGAAACTCCGCACAATACTCTTTCGCTGAGCGACGTCCCTGCCTTAGCGTACGGAGCTGAGCCTCAGCTGAGGCTACCCTGTCCGGGTCATCGTATAATAACCCCAGTGCTTGAAAAAAGGCATCCACAGACTGTAAGGCTGGACTTGTGGAAGGCAAGGAGAAGGCCCAAGACTGAGGGTCGCCCTGGAGTAATGAGATGATGATCCCTACCCTCTGTTGTTCGGAACCAGAGGAACGTGGTTTCAGACGAAAGTACAACTTGCCACTCTCTTTGAAATTACGAAAGGCTGGCCTGCTTCCAGAGAATCGGTCAGGCAAATTCATCTTAGGCTCCGGTGTGTCGCCAAGCGGGAACTTGCTGGGGCTGCCGGCCTCTGGAAGCCTCTTCTTGGACTGCCAAGCGCTGGGATAAAGCCTGCACCACTTGGGAAACCGCCTGTATCTGGTTAGCCAGAATCTGGGCTGGAGACAGATTCGACTCCTCTCCGTCCATGGCCGTACGATACCAATCTTCCTGGCTGGTTATAATGTTAGGAACTCCCAAGTCAGTACAGTGAAACTCGGGAACTACTCAGAAGGCCAGGTGTTCGCTGGAGCCCCTAGTGGTGGGGACAGACTGGGCTGCGGGCCGACCGAGGGTCGAGTAGCGTATACTGACTTAAAGGAGTTTCCCAGAAGTGGAGTGATTGGTGGACTGTAGTATAAGAGAAATCGAAGGTCCAAAGGTCACAGGCACAGAAGCAATATCCAAGGGCAAGCAAAGGGTCAAACTCACAGGCAGAGAAGCAAAATCCGAATTCCAGGCAAAGGTCAAGGTCAGAAGAGAAGGGTCAAAGGTCCAATAACAAGCAGGGGTCAAACACGGGTGGTCAAATCTAAGGTAACAGGAACCTAAATGGATAGTACAAGCAGGCAGCAGGACTGAGGACAGAACGCTATAACCGGCAGTGAGACTCAGTCCTCACTGCCTTAAATAGTACAGATGGCTAATCAGGACACAGTCCAGAATATGTCCTCAGCTGCAGTATGATAGAGATGCAGAGCCTGCAGCCAATGGAATAGGCAGAGTGCCAGCAGTAACCTAATCTGTAATCAGCCTGTTTAGCTGATCCTACACAGCCTTGCATGGCTGGCCCTACCTAATCCTGTGCGCACGCGCCCGACTGTTTGAGTCAGGAAGACCAAAGCGTCCCGGTTGTTGCCCAGGCAACCGGGACACAGAAACCGGAAGTGACGCCCTGGTTGCCGTAGCAACGGCCGGGGCGTCACTTGGAACAGCAAGAGAGTCGCGGCGGTGCCCGGAGCCGCCGCGACCACTAACACTGGATTCATATTTAAATTCACATGATTTTGATTTTCAGAGTGAAACAAGAGGTATAGAACACTAAAAGAAACACCATTAAAATAATGACAGAGTTCACATTAAAATCTTATCAGGTAAGCTTAAAGGACTGCAGAATGCATAATCCTTTTGACTGATCCATGGATGGATCATAATTCAAAGAATAGCTGAATTAGTAAACTATTGCAGTCCTTTGTACAATTACATAAATAGTTGCCATATGAACTATTGCACTAAATTGGAACATGTAGTAAATACTTATATGCATTTGTTGAGAACAGGTTCGCAATATTGATATGGGCAAAGGTCGAAGTGGGCCGATATATGGTGGTATGCCCAGGGCCGGATTAAGGAAATGGAGGCCCCTGGGCTAAGTGTGCCTCCATTCCCCCGTGAGGCCCCTCCCTGGAGAGGTCCTCCCCCCGTGATCCGAGCCGCCTCCCCGTGAGGCCCCCACCTGTGAGCTGAGCCGCCCCCAGCCCCAAAGGCACTTACCTCCTTCTCCTGGCATTGCGGGCCTTGCCCGGCGCGCTGTACGATCCTTACTGAGGAGATCTCGTGAGAGTGAGACTCATGAGATCTCCTCAGTAAGGAGACTACAGCGCGCCGGGGAAGGACCGCAGTGAAAGTGCTCAGCAGCATTGATCAGGCCGGGGGCGCCCCCGGCCCGATCAATGCTGCTGAGCACTTTCACTGCGGTCTTTTCAGGGATTTTAGTAGAGCAAAGGGTGCATGGTTGCCGGTAATTTGTCAAAAAATAAACTTACCATTCACCCAGAAGATCATTACATTTCTCCTATTTTTATATATCCAGAAGGAAATTCTCAGGTGCAACAAAGGACATCCCATAATGTGTGCAGGGCATGACCAGCCATCATAATTTGTGTGACCAGCGACCAAAAAGTTTGACCAGCTACAAGAGAGGTGTGGCCAGCCACTGGAACAGGTGGAAGGAAAGAAGAATCACTGCCAGGTTATAACATTTTACCAAAGGGGTCAATTTGGTATTTATTTTGGTATACATATTGTGACCGGGTAGGGTGGCCTGGTACCGTCTCCTAGGGTAGATGGTGTTTATAGTAGCTGAGAGATTTCACCCAAGTCCAAAGATTTCATGCAACTTGCCTCAGCCAGTTATATTCAGTAGGAAAATAAAAAGAAACCTCCAAAATAAACACCTTGCCGTCCAGCTATAACTAAATACTGCTTACTCCTGACTAACAAACTAAGACACAGTTTACTTACCGGCAGATATCATGCTTTCGCTCACAGAGATTCTGCAGCCTCTGTCCACAGGCAGTGAGAGACTGACTGAGCTGCCTTGTAGCCTTTCACCAGCACCACTCTGGTGCAACTTCTGAATACCAGCAGAAGCCCCGGTTAATGGGCCTAATGGATGGACCCCGCCCTTACTCTCCATCCATAAACCTAGGACCCTTTCTGGCTTTTTGACAGGCCAACAGCGCTTCAGCAGCTTACACACAATACACATTTTCCTGGGGTTTTAGAACCAGTAATTTAGAAACCTAGGTGAATATATCTGCCATCAAACACTAATCCAGTGATTTATAGTCACTGGATTAGTGTTTGATGGTCACAATATATAGTCACAATATTTATATTTTGATAGTCACAATATATATTTGCTAGTTTGGGTACAGTCAGTCAGTTAGAGCAGTGAGCATAGGCTTTTTCAACAGCCAACAAAACAAGATGATTGCAAGCGGTATTGTAAAAGACAATTCTCATTATACAGCAGAAACAGAGGGGGTGATCAGGGTGAGACATATAGGGCCTGATACATTAAGGCATTGCATTCTGAGCGCACTTCCAAATTCAGCAAGGCATGGATCTCAAGGTACTAAATGAATTTGGTATTAAAGCATTTCCGCAACATAAAAACTGGTGTGGCGTACCACTACGTCTGACTGTGGAAGTCTGTGTTTCGCTACCAACTACATCGCACACATATGTTTAGTGTGCTAGGCATTTGGATTACTTGCTTGTTATAAGTATCATGCTTGAGCTTACTTTGCAGGGGAGCTCTTAGGAACCGAATTTGTATCATTTACCAGGGTTTTGGTTTTATTTGAATCCCATATTGTATTACAGATGAAAAACCCTTGATGTAGGTGACCAATAAACATGGTCAATGTGTGTGTAGGGATGTATTTATGGCATTAAAATTATGTTTACACTTGTGTCTATGTTTTATTTACATTTCTTTGGGACACTGCAAGTCCCAGCATCGGCTTGCAGCCATGGGTATGGTTGCAGGACTACATGGGCCAGCGTGCCCAGATACTTAATGGCAGCCTGGCCATCCTATGGCCTGTAGTGCACCAGGGACAAAATACTTTGATGCATTATACTATTAATATTATCCCACACACAGAAAGGGCCATAATTCTTTCAGTACAGGGGTGGGTTCTCCTAAGGAGGGGGAGGGTGGAGGGTCACATCTCCCTAGGGAATGCAGCCCTGCGCTGACTGCTCTGGGGTTGGTTGTCATTATGGCAGAGGAACTCCATGCAGCGGGATTCCCTGCTATAGTGCCACATGCCCAGGCAGACGAAGCCTAGTGCTGGTAATAGTGAAATCGGGGTGAACTCGCGCTGTTTGGCCCCCCATTTTTGTGCTTGTTCCTGTCTAGGCTAGCAGCACTAGAGTTGGTTAAGCTGTTTGGTGAAGCACCCTTTTAAAAAAAAAAATACATTTTCACTTTGTCTATAAAAATGTAATGATTTATTGCAATACTAAGCAAGTATCCCATATGATGATAATGGCATAATGACCTTGAGCACTTAATAGTGTATGTGAATAGTAAATGATTACCTAATTCATTACGGTAATGACATATTTTTTTTTAGCCCTGCTACCCTCATCAAAAACCTCCTTATATCTAAAAATATCTATGAGTTATTATCCAGTAGAAAGGGACAAATGTATATTAGATATTAGTTTATGTGCAAATGTACATGAATACACATTTTCATTGATAAAAAAAAAACCACACTAATGTATGGTTCCCAAGGAGGGAACAGATCATGACAGCGCAATTTACAGAGGGAGAAAGCGGCCTAACAAAAAAGAGAAGAAGGGAATATATGAGTGCCAGGGAAACACAGCAGAGGAAAAGGCAGCAGGGGGGGTCAGTCACAGTTGTGACCAGCATAGAGCAGCAAGTACTGCAAAAATCACGGACGTGCGGTGACTCATACAATCACCAAAGGGCAAGCTTCAGAAGAGCAGCAGACCCCGTGGCATCAGCCGCGGGGCAAAATAAAATGCCCGGAGAGTTAGAGGGCGAGCAGCAAAATAGCCTAGAGGGGCAGGGAGACGATTTCTCTGGCTGCTCACCATCTTTGTTTATTTCTAGTCAGAATCTGGCCAGTCAGGTTCAGGTTGAAGGAGCCTTAGTGACAATATAGGGTAATAATTATGGCAATAGGACCAACCAGGGGCAAGAGAATGTTAGTGATTGCACAGGGCACCAGCACCTAGGTGATTGTCGCTGTCAGGCACGAATAGAGAGGAACACTAACCGGTATTAGCGCCACTGAGCAAATAGGTGCGGAGTCTAACGCACCCCTGGTTTTTACCAGGGACCCCCGCAAGGAGGTTTGGACTTCGCTGCACAGGGTACGCAGGTCGCGGTCCTATTAGTCAGTTGCCGGTGTAGCGAAAGAAGGGTCAGATGGTCCGGGTCAAGCCAATCGGTATGCGAGGTACAAAGGGAGAATCCAGGAGAATCGTCAATCAAAGCCAAGGTCGCAGGAACACAGGAGGGCACACAGAAAGGAGGATGGTCAGCTAGCCGGGTCACAACAGGAAGGCAGAACTTAAGGGTGGTCGAGGAAGCCGAGACACAACAAGGAGAGAGCACAAGGGAGCTAGAGGCAGGAACCTGTTACTCTGGCACCCTAAGGGCGCCAGAGCCAGGTTTAAATAATGACAGGAGTGCTAGGATTGGAGGAGTCATAATCAGGCACACCGAGTGCCGATGAAAGCTAGGCAACGGGACGGCCTGGTGCGCATGCGCCCGACAGTACTAGGGGGCGTGGCTGTAGTGTTGCCCGGCAACTGTCGGGGCTGAGCGACGGAGACAGGCGACCATCCCCACCAAGAGGAAGAACGGCGAGGACGGCGCCTGACAGTCGCCAGTGTTTTTCATATTGTCAGCAGGCAGTTTGTGTGCCCAGGCAGCAATGTACAAGTCAGTCCAACCATTGGAATTGTCAACAGCCGCGCTTTGACAGTACAAATTGTCACGGGCACTAGGAGTCTTTACCCAGGGATCACCAGGTGATAGACTTACCAGAGTAGTATAGATGGTAATATGGTACTCTGGTAGCGGGGTGATCACGGAACAGGAGACAGCAGATGGTAGAGAATGCTCGAGGAAAGTCTATGACTAGCAGCACTGGTAATATACAGATAGTAGTACACAAGGAACTGAATGGACAAAGGAAACGTGAGGGTAGTCAGTGGTCTGCGGTAGCAAGTTGTACCACTGCTATAGTGAGGAGGAATGTCCAGCAGCAACGAGGAGGTGATGAGAGTCAGCGGTCTGCGTTTAGCAAGTTGTACCGCTGTCTATGTGAAGGAATGGAATCCAGGTGAAGGTATCCGGGAAGTCAGTGGTCTGCGTTAGCAAGTTGTACCACTGCTATGTGAAAGGATACTAGAAACAGATGACTCGGGAAACAGGGATCAGTGGTCTGCCTCTAGCAAGTTGTACCACTGAATATATATGTGAGGAGGAGCACGGGGAGAGAACTGCAATACAGAGTATACACTGGCACACTGAACTTGATCCCACGATGATATGCACAATATAGTAATGACTGAACAGCACTGCACAATAATACAAAGTCACAGGAACTATCCGGCAAAAGGTAACACAGTCAAATGATGGCAATAGTCTCAGCGGATAGAAAACTCCAGGGGAGAACAACTCAGTCCAGCAAGATATGCAATACACCAGCACAGTCAATGAGAAGTATGCATACCGTGGTTCAGGAGCAGGCTGTCAGACAGGAGTGCAGAGATACCTGAACGGCTGGAGGCCGGCAGGATGCGAAGTCCCAGGAGGGTAGAAGCGGTAGTCAAGTAGGTGCAGCGCACAGGTAGGTAGACCAGCAGAGAAGGGAACAAATACTCAGGAAGCAGTAGTATATAGGACTGGACACCTGGAGAACACTGAAGTGTAGAGATGGTCTAGACGAGATGAAAGCAGCGAGGCGTTGATCCGATGCAAACAGGCGAGTTGACACAGGCACAGGAACACTGTAGAAGCACGGAGAGTGGATCAGCTGGCTGCAGACACGAATAGAACTGAAGGGTAGCGGCAAGCAGGACACCGCAGGTACACGGAGGCAGCGGATAGGAATCAGCAGGTGCAGTCTCGATGAAACACGGGAGAGTTGAGATGAGCTGCAACTGTTGAGCACGGAGACAGCGGATAGGAATCAGCTGGTGCAGTCTCGATGGAACACAGGAGAGTTGAAGTGAGCTAATAGCTGTAGTGCACGGAGGCAGCGGATAGGAATCAGCTAATACAGTCACGATGAAACACAGGAGAGTTGAAGTGAGTTGATAACTGTAGTGCACGGAGGCAGCGGATAGGAATCAGCTAATACAGTCACGATGAGACACAGGAGAATTGAAGTGAGCTGATAGCTGTAGTGCACGGAGGCAGCGGATAGGAATCAGCTAATACAGTCACGATTAAACACAGGAGAGTTGAAGTGAGTTGATAACTGTAGTGCACGGAGGCAGCGGATAGGAATCAGCTAATACAGTCACGATGAGACACAGGAGTGTTGAAGTCGTCTGGAAACCACAGGGAATAGAAGTGGTCTGGAAACCACAGGAATCAGCAGAGCTGAATACACGAGGAAACACAGGAACACCTTCAGAGGCTCATGGGGAATGAGACTCCAAGATCAGGCAACGAGGTATGGAACTCAGGTGCTTTAAATAGGGAGTGTTGCCTGATCAGCCAATTAACTAAAAGGAACATGAACTGAAGGTTTGAAAGGGCTGCACATGCGCAGACCCTCAGGATGGTGGACGGCCACGGTTCCTAAACACACGGGAAGAAGCACTCACAGTCTGGTGAGTGACAGTACCCCCCCTTTTAAAGGTGGGCACAGAACACCTGGAACCGGGCTTGTCCGGATTTTTGGAATAGAACTTCTTAAGAAGAGCTGGAGCGTTGAGGTCTTCAGCTTTGATCCATGATCGCTCCTCAGGACCAAAGCCCTTCCAATGAACGAGGAAACGAAGAACTCCTCGCGAAATTTTTGCGTCCAATATATGGGTAATCTTGAAATCTTCCTCCTGATGAACTTGAACTGGCTGAGGTGCTGAAGGAGGGACCGAGAAATGGTTGATGATGAGAGGTTTGAGCAAGGATACATGGAAGGCGTTGGAAATGCGAAGATTCTTAGGAAGTAGAAGTTTGAAACAAACTGGATTTATCACTTGAATGATCCTATATGGACCAATAAAACGGGGAGCGAATTTCATAGATGGGACCTTCAAACGGATATTTTTGGTAGATAACCAAACACGGTCTCCAATTTTCAGTGGTGGAATAGCCCGCCTCTTCTTATCTGCAAAAGACTTATATTTGGCAGATGTCCTCTTTAAACAGGTTTTGACCTGAGACCAAATATTTTTGAAGGTCTGACAAACAGTCTCTACAGCAGGAACTTGGGTGGGAGGGAGGGCAGGAAATTCCGGAAAAGACGGATGGTGACCGTAAACCACGAAGAATGGAGTTTTGGAAGATGACTCATGGTACATGTTGTTATGAGCGAATTCAGCCCAAGGAAGCAATTCTACCCAGTTGTCTTGATTGGCTGATGAGACCATCCTTATAAAGGTCTCGAGATCTTGATTGACCCTTTCAGTTTGTCCGTTTGATTGAGGATGGTAAGAACATGAGAGTGCTAATCGTATGCCCAAGGTCTTACAAAGGGCCCGCCAGAATCTGGAAACGAATTGTACTCCTCTATCTGACACAATCTCAGACGGACATCCATGAATACGAAAGATTTCCTTGACGAAATGCTCAGCCAGAGTAGAAGAGGAAGGCAAACCAGACAAAGGGACAAAATGAGCCATCTTCGAAAATCTGTCTACCACTACCCAAATAGTATTACAATTTTTACTAGGCGGAAGATCAGTAACAAAGTCCATACTAATTTGGGTCCAAGGCTTGGATGGAATGGGTAGTGGTTGAAGCAAACCCGCTGGGGTTCTGCGGGAGGTCTTAAACTGGGAACACAATTCACAATCAGCTACAAACTCTTTGACGTCTCTCCTCATCGAGGGCCACCAGTAACTTCGAGAGAGAATCTCAAAAGTCTTGCGTTCACCAGCATGTCCAGAAAAACGAGAAGAGTGGAACCACGAAAGGATTTTCCTCCTAAGAGTAGAAGGCACGAGGGTCTTCCCAAATGGTAGCACTTTAGTGGAAGAAGCAGCCAGCGAAATACATTTGGGGTCTAGTATAGAGTGGTTGGAAACCTCTTCAACGTCAGAGGACGTCACAAAAGCTCGGGATAGAGCGTCAGCTTTTTTGTTCTTGACAGCCGGTTTGAAGGTTAGGATTAATTCGAAACGAGAAAAGAAAAGAGACCATCTTGCTTGACGAGGATTCAAGCATTGAGCAGACTGTAGATATGACAAGTTCTTATGATCCGTGAAAATCGTCACAGGGTGACGAGCTCCCTCCAATAAGTATCTCCACTCCTCTAATGCTACTTTGATAGCCAGCAACTCCTTGTCCCTGATAGTGTAATTCCTCTCCGCAGGCAGGAGACCCCGGGAGTAAAAGGCACAAGGATGGAATTTTTGTTGCTCCGAACGTTGAGAGAGAATGGCTCCTAAGCCAACATTAGAGGCATCTACTTCTAGGAAGAAGGGAAGTGTCACATCAGGCTGTCGAAGAATGGGAGCAGAGGAGAAGGACTCTTTAAGGAATTGAAAGGCGTGGAGAGCCTCAGATGACCATTGCTTAGTATTGGCTCCTTTGCGAGTCAGAGCCACAATAGGAGATGCAATGGACGAGAAATCTTGAATGAAGCGTCTATAGTAATTGGCAAAACCTAAAAAACGCTGAATGGCACGAAGAGTAGTTGGCTGAGGCCAATGTAACACAGCATTCACCTTTTCTGGATCCATTTGTAGACCAACTCCGGAGACAATATAACCCAAAAATGGAATCTGGGGCAACTCGAATGAACATTTTTCTAGTTTGCAGAATAATGAATTTTTCCGGAGTCTGGAAAGGACCTCTGCCACATGTTGGTGATGAGAAGGCAGGTCCTGTGAAAAGATCAATATGTCGTCCAGGTAGACAACGACACATACATATAACAAGTCCCGCAAGATCTCATTAATGAAGCCCTGGAAGACAGCGGGGGCATTACATAGCCCGAAAGGCATTACTAAATATTCATAATGCCCATCTCTGGTGTTGAAAGCTGTCTTCCATTCGTCACCGGACCGGATTCTAATTAAATTATAGGCACCACGAAGATCCAACTTGGTAAAGATCCGAGCTCCCTTAATGCGATCGAATAACTCAGTAATCAGAGGAATGGGATACCGATTTTTAATAGTAATGGCGTTAAGTCCACGAAAATCTATGCAGGGGCGTAGTGATCCATCCTTCTTTTTTACGAAGAAGAACCCGGCTCCAGCGGGAAAGGTAGAAGGTCGAATAAAACCTCGCTGGAGGTTCTCTTGGATGTATTCAGATGTAGCTTGAGTTTCAGGTAACGAAAGTGGATACACCCGTCCCCTAGGAGGAGTCTTGCCAGGTAGAAGATCGATCGGACAATCCCAAGAACGATGAGGAGGAAGACGTTCAGACTGAGCTTTATCAAACACATCGGCAAATGAAGCATACTGCGGAGGGAGTCCCGGTGAGGAAGATGAGATGGAAGATTGCTGTATTTTAAGAGGAATGACTTGGGAAAGACAACGATGATGACATTCAGCTCCCCAAGACGTAACTTGAGGAGTGCGCCAGTCAATCTGGGGAGAATGACATTGAAGCCATGGAAGGCCTAAAACAATCGGACTTGTAGTAACAGGAAAAATTAAAAACGAAATCTCTTCATGGTGTAGCACACCAATCTGAAGTGTTACTGGAGACGTACTCTGGGTGATGAGACCATTGATGAGACGTGATCCATCTATAGCAGTCACAGTAATTGGTGTTTTCAAAGTAATCACTGGTAGGGACCATTGATTCACTAGGGATTTAGAAATGAAATTCCCTGCTGCTCCAGAATCAATCAGTGCTTGGGACACAAAAGATTTGGTAGCAAAGGAAATCGTAACATCAAAAGCGCAGACTTTTAGTTTCGTAGAACATGGAGAGGACTCCAGGGACCCTAACTTCACCTCTTCAGAACTAGTTAGGGCCTGGCATTTCCCGATTTCTTGGGGCAAGAATTGAGCAGATGTGTGGAATCAGCACAATAGATACAGAGTCTATTCTTTAATCTTCGGTTCTTCTCCTCAGAAGTTAATTTGGAAAGTCCTATCTCCATGGAGATCACAGGAGATGAAACTGGACGAAATTGAGGGGTTGAGCGAAAAGGTGCTTTAACTGAAGTTCTTTTTTCAGATTCCCTTTCACGAAACCTCATGTCTACACGATGGCAGAGGGAAATCAAATCTTCTAATGACGTAGGTAGCTCTTGGGTAGTCAGTGCATCTTTAATTTTATCGGAGAGCCCCTGCCAGAAGGCGGCAATTAATGCTTCAGTGTTCCACTGAAGTTCAGAGGCTAATATCCTAAATTGAATGACGTACTCTCCTACTGTATGAGAACCCTGACGTAAACAGAGAATGCTGGAAGCAGCGGAGGTCACACGACCTGGTTCATCGAACACACTTCGGAACATCGAAATAAATTTGGCACTATCTTGTAATACTGGATCGTTTCTCTCCCACAGAGGGGAAGCCCAAGCCAGCGCTTGTCCTGAAAACAATGAAATAAGATAGGCCACTCTGGAACGATGGGTAGAAAAATTTTGAGGTTGGAGCTCAAAATGAACTGAGCATTGGTTGAGAAAACCCCTACAAGTTTTGGGGTCTCCATCATATTTTGACGGAGTAGGCAGGTGAAGCGTGGAAGCCGTAGACACCTGGGATGGCACTGGGGAAACGGAGGAAAGCACAGGAGCTTCAACATTAGCTGTAACATTCTGTCCAGATGTTCCTTGGGAGGCTAATGTCTGGTAACATTGTAGTAACAGCTGTTGGCGAGCATCCTGTTGCTCCACACAGGTAACCAGATGCTGCAGCATCTCTTTAGCTGTAGGTTCCGAATCTGGGTCTGTCATGGCCTGATCTTACTGTCACGGGCACTAGGAGTCTTTACCCAGGGATCACCAGGTGATAGACTTACCAGAGTAGTATAGATGGTAATATGGTACTCTGGTAGCGGGGTGATCACGGAACAGGAGACAGCAGATGGTAGAGAATGCTCGAGGAAAGTCTATGACTAGCAGCACTGGTAATATACAGATAGTAGTACATGAGGAACTGAATGGACAAAGGAAACGTGAGGGTAGTCAGTGGTCTGCGGTAGCAAGTTGTACCACTGCTATAGTGAGGAGGAATGTCCAGCAGCAACGAGGAGGTGATGAGAGTCAGCGGTCTGCGTTTAGCAAGTTGTACCGCTGTCTATGTGAAGGAATGGAATCCAGGTGGAGGTATCCGGGAAGTCAGTGGTCTGCGTTAGCAAGTTGTACCACTGCTATGTGAAAGGATACTAGAAACAGATGACTCGGGAAACAGGGATCAGTGGTCTGCCTCTAGCAAGTTGTACCACTGAATATATATGTGAGGAGGAGCACGGGGAGAGAACTGCAATACAGAGTATACACGGGCACACTGAACTTGATCCCACGATGATATGCACAATATAGTAATGACTGAACAGCACTGCACAATAATACAAAGTCACAGGAACTATCCGGCAAAAGGTAACACAGTCAAATGATGGCAATAGTCTCAGCGGATAGTAAACTCCAGGGGAGAACAACTCAGTCCAGCAAGATATGCAATACACCAGCACAGTCAATGAGAAGTATGCATACCGTGGTTCAGGAGCAGGCTGTCAGACAGGAGTGCAGAGATACCTGAACGGCTGGAGGCCGGCAGGATGCGAAGTCCCAGGAGGGTAGAAGCGGTAGTCAAGTAGGTGCAGCGCACAGGTAGGTAGACCAGCGGAGAAGGGAACAAATACTCAGGAAGCAGTAGTATATAGGACTGGACACCTGGAGAACACTGAAGTGTAGAGATGGTCTAGACGAGATGAAAGCAGCAAGGCGTTGATCCGATGCAAACAGGCGAGTTGACACAGGCAGGAACACTGTAGCACGGAAAGTGGATCAGCTGGCTGCAGACACGAATAGAACTGAAGGGTAGCGGCAAGCAGGACACCGCAGGTATACGGAGGCAGCGGATAGGAATCAGCAGGTGCAGTCTCGATGAAACACGGGAGAGTTGAGATGAGCTGGAACTGTTGAGCACGGAGACAGCGGATAGGAATCAGCTGGTGCAGTCTCGATGGAACACAGGAGAGTTGAAGTGAGCTGATAGCTGTAGTGCACGGAGGCAGCGGATAGGAATCAGCTAATACAGTCACGATGAAACACAGGAGAGTTGAAGTGAGTTGATAACTGTAGTGCACGGAGGCAGCGGATAGGAATCAGCTAATACAGTCACGATGAGACACAGGAGAATTGAAGTGAGCTGATAGCTGTAGTGCACGGAGGCAGCGGATAGGAATCAGCTAATACAGTCACGATGAAACACAGGAGAGTTGAAGTGAGTTGATAACTGTAGTGCACGGAGGCAGCGGATAGGAATCAGCTAATACAGTCACGATGAGACACAGGTGAATTGAAGTGAGCTGATAGCTGTAGTGCACGGAGGCAGCGGATAGGAATCAGCTAATACAGTCACGATGAAACACAGGAGAGTTGAAGTGAGTTGATAACTGTAGTGCACGGAGGCAGCGGATAGGAATCAGCTAATACAGTCACTATTAGACACAGGAGAATTGAAGTGAGTTGATAACTGTAGTGCACGGAGGCAGCGGATAGGAATCAGCTAATACAGTCACGATGAGACACAGGAGTGTTGAAGTCGTCTGGAAACCACAGGGAGTAGAAGTGGTCTGGAAACCACAGGAATCAGCAGAGCTGAATACACGAGGAAACACAGGAACACCTTCAGAGGCTCATGGGGAATGAGACTCCAAGATCAGGCAACGAGGTATGGAACTCAGGTGCTTTAAATAGGGAGTGTTGCCTGATCAGCCAATTAACTAAAAGGAACATGAACTGAAGGTTTGAAAGGGCTGCACATGCGCAGACCCTCAGGATGGTGGACGGCCACGGTTCCTAAACACGCGGGAAGAAGCACTCACAGTCTGGTGAGTGACACAAATTCTGCAGTAGTTTGGTCGTAGCGGAGCCAAGTCAATCAACAGGAGAGCGTTAACAGTGGATTTGATAGTTCCCAGAAGCAGGGGGCGACGCAAAGCGCAGGTGGCTGGCACGGGGCTCAACAGAATAATTCAAGCATGTGAGGTACATACTGTTAACAACGTGTTATCATTTTCAGGTTACAAGACAACCGCAAACAGGGAGCACAGTCAGCAAACAGTGGCATCATTTATGTCAAGTAATAAAGAATTAGATCCAGCACCGAACACAAGCCTAAATGGACCCATTAGTGGAGGCCAAGAAGGAAGTCGTGTCAGGGGGTGCATGGGTAAGCATGGAGGAAAAAGCTGCGCAAGCTTGCCTGATTCATCAGATTCGAATAACAGCGATAGCTCTAATTCCGAGTCAGAATAAGGGAGAATGATAAGGTTAAGCAGTTTAAGGAAAAAGATAAGCTGAGAGTAGGGAATAGAGTGTCAAACAGGGATGAAGTAGAAGAAAGGGCAAGAGGTTTGAGTGAGAGATACGTGAGTGCAGACAAGCTAATCGAACGATAGGTGGGTTCGCAAAATGGTTAGGAAGAGAATAGAAAAAGGTAGATATGTGGACTTATTTACTATAATAGAGCAGGCTAAGAAGGAGTTGGATAAAGCAAGGGGTAAGGGGTAGCAGCAGAAGAGGGATAGAAGTCTTAGGCTAACGGATTTACGGGAATGTACACATTTGGAGCATGTTATTTACAGACTAGGCCTGGAGAGCACATTAATTTCCTGAAATACATGTATGTGTTTCTAACTAATAAGGGAAAGGTTTGGAGGGAATACGATGAAGAGTTCAGAAAGGAAGAAGATGGGTGCAGAGTATTAAGTATGGGTTTTAAAGATGTGGAAACATGGTTGAGAGTTACGAATCCCATGCAAGAAGAGGGCATGGGGGAAGATACATTGGGCAATTGAGACCTAACTCAGTTGGAGGGTACAGAGAACACGGGAGATTCGGTGCACAACTGCAGTCAAAACAATGTTCAATGTAACAGGGGGGGGGGCTTGTAGATTCAGACACCAATGCATGCATTGTGTAGGGGGGGACCCCATTAAGGAGTGTGGGCACAGGGATGGTGACAACCAAGGAGCAAAGGAGGGGGCTAAGTAAGGCAGGATTACCACTAAGTTGTGAAAGGAGAGGGGGAGGTGGTGGTAATAGTTAGATTAGTATAAGAGTAGATTAAGGCAAATAAGATAACATGGGCAGCGGGGAGAAGCAGGTGTTCTACTAGGTTTTGTTGGTAATGTTATCGTATGACATTCTCCCAGGTAAAGGTCTTGGTGTAAAGCATACGTATGGTAGTTTACACAAGTCTTGCATTTGGATGTTTATTTAGTGTTGCTGATTCAGTAAGACTTATGTGGCTTAACAACGCTTGCGCTTCCTGCGGAAGGGGATCCAGGGTGAATACTGTTTGCCAGGGTTGATTGTGGGGGCATGAAGGTATTCTGCCTAAATTCTCTCTTAGCCGGGCCTAGATTGGCAAATTGGTCCAGGGAGCCTTTTATGGTTTTTATCTTCATCTGAATCTGACTCTACCCTTTCCTGTGTAGCCGCGATAGACCTGCTTGGTTTAGTCTGAATTTCGAAATGGATAAGTATCAAATGTTGGAGGCGACTGTTTTGCATACATGCGCAGGGGAGTATCCACGACAAGTTTGGTAAACATTTGCTGGAATATTGGCTCCCATGAAGTGACAACTTGGTTACAATTGCAGGACATTTTGAAAAATAGTAAAATTAAAGAAAGTGCAACAATATAGATTCTGAATTGTAGGAAAGTTGGAGCAGCTGTCAGGTGAGTTGCTCACCCTCGAAATTGCTAAATTCATTGAGCCTCGGTAATCCCAAGTGGGGAAGTATAGTCAAGCATGTCATCCAATCAAGGTGGAGAATAAGAGTTGAGGTCATAGTTGGGTTGTTTGGTGGAGTTATAGGGGTCACAGCGGGGTTTTAAGGTGGCGGGCTGCGGTTCCAGGCAGGGGAACCTAGCTTTGGTGAAAAAGCACTGCAATCAGTTGCCATGGGGGGGCGCAAATGTCGGCCAGAGGATACCCACCTTTGAAAGTGCGCCTAATATGCTCGATACCACCCTTATCGGGGGTTCGGTAAGAAGCCAGGAGAAAGGGGGGTGAGATCGACAGGGCCTGGAGGCGCCAGGGGGCATGGAATCCCCCCTCCTATAGGATGTGAGTTATTGGTGATGGCTGAAGCTGATGGGTGAACTGCTTTTCTGGCCACCTTTAAAAAAGATTGTTGTTAAAATAAAGCTGTGACCTCTTTTTTCCCTAAACGATTCTCATGTCTTTACTTCAAGGGAAAGGGGGAGGAAGTAATGAGAAAGGGGGGGCATCAGCCATTAGGCATTTTACTAACATGTTTAGAGTGGTGATAGTCAGCATATCGGTCCCAACTACACCAACAAGACTTACCACGACATCTTGAGTCTGGACGGCTGCTTTCCCCACGAGGATCCATCACGACTCTTCTGTGAAGCGACATGAAGCAATTCCGAAGAAAGAAGACGCCGACGGGACTGGATGACGTCACTGACATAGGCGACACTGTTAGCGCTGCTCTTAAGGGGGTAATGTAATTATGGGGCCATGTACAGTGTACTTTACAAAGGATTGTACATTGTACATGACCGCATAGTTACAATGTTTAATTTCATTAGTTTTGACCATGACCAAGTTTTACAAGAGTGTTTAGATTCGCTAGAACAGTGACAGTTATGCTTATAAGTTGGAAATATACACTAACCCTATGGGTTGGGTTCAGGCACTAATTAGATGTGTGTATTTTCACAATTATTATTATCATCGACCTTCTATAAAAATATAGCTATATAAGGCTTACAAATACTCCTGCAGCTCCTATCCAAGAATTTTGTGAGCAAAAATAAACAGATGAAAGCTTTATCTTATTATATATAACAACAAGGAGCGTAATGAGTAATAATCTAGAAATACCTGAAACTATTTCAAAATATTTTTCTTTTAACTCAAAAGATTTTTAATAAGTTTTTTTTAAGAGAACATATTACAGATATAGCCGTGAACATAGCTTACAAACAGCAGATCAAATATATTGAACAATCAACACTGCTTAAACAATCAAGCAAATAAGTAAAACTAAGAAGTAATATTGATACAAAACAAGAGCCAGCTTATGACACAAGGTACATATGCCAGAGACAGCAAGAAAATATTTTAAAATATTTAAAAATATTGTTTCACCACCCACATAGTATAAAAAAAAGCAATTTATTCATAGATATATATAAAATTATAAAAAAAAAACATAAAAATTCAAAACAATAATAATAGAATTGCCACTCAAACAATAGTGTCTATATAAGTGGCAAGTTGATATTGCACACATCAACTCCCACAATAACCTCTGTTATAACTCGATGTCTAATGTAATAGGAAAATAAATAAACAATAAACAATAAAAGCACAGCTGCTTATATACAAGTCCAATGTATAGATCAGTCACCAGTTTTTGTGCCTCTGCTCTTCAAACCAAATCAGTTTGTGTTAGTGTTCAGTCTTTTCTTGTATACAGTCAATTAGTTTTGCTGCTAATTATGTGTCTGTTATATATAATTATAAAATGCTTATAAATTTATTGACAAATGAAAAGAAAACATGATATCTAACCAGTATTTTGAGCATTTTGCTGTATTTTAACATTTTAAATCAAAGCTATAACATATTTAAACTATCATGTTTACTCTCACTGATGTGTTTATTTCATTTAAATTATGGAACCAAAAATATATTTTCATAAAACCCAACTATATTTCATTAATAATTACCCATATTATGATCTGCACAAATGATTAATGCTTTTCATTTTAAACCATCTGTAATTGAATACATGTGAAAGGAGAGTTGTTCTGACCTGAAACATATTTTCTCTGCCATTAAGGCATTAATTACAGTGGAGGTTACAAAAACTGTATAGTATATAACGAGATTATCAGACTACAAATGTAACCTGCTGAGACAAAAGAATAATATATATCCTCCAATAACAAGTGTAACAATTTATAATTAATTTTCTGATTACTAATTGGTCTTCAGCATTTATTATTGCAGCATTAAGTGGTGGAAAAACATGTGGGAAACAAGAATATTGTCATGTATGTACAAATTGAAAAAAATCCTTTAGGCTTAAAAAAGCAAAATAACAAATATTTAGTATATTGTGAGAGTGTGACTGGTAGAGTCTGGGAAGGGGGTATTTTTCTCCAAGGACAGTGTCCTATGGGTTCTAAGGAAGGGGTTAAATTATGGCAGAGATCACTTGATTGAAAGGTGGGTCTGCGGAACTAGGCAGTGAGGTTTTGTGAATTGACCTGTAACTTTATTTTGTGACCAGAGTTGGTAGGATATACTGGATAGTTAAGTTACATGCTGTAGGATATATTGGATAGTTAGATACATGCTGTTAGTTAGAGCTCAGACAAGCAAGATTTGTTTTATTGTTTGACTGCAACACAGCCCAGAAAACACTATGGACTTTGATGCAAAAAAAAGCCAGCCAGACTGGTTTTAAAACTTTACCTGTGGACTACCTGTTAGTTGACCTAAAACCTGCTGGGCCTACCTGATAGAGGAATTAAAACTTCACAATATGTATTTTTAAAGTTATGGCAAAATCTCACCCCCATTCATCAATAATTTCTACTGTTAACCACTCATTTAAGCCTAAAATTGTTTTCCAGTACAGACAGTGAAAAATGACTTGACCAATCATATTTCTCAAACTTTTTGATTAGGTTGAATTCTTTGAGTGTGTTTGTGTGCCACACTGCAATGATTGCACAAGTAAAACTGATGCATGTATAGGTACATTAAGTGCACTAGAATTCTGGATTATAGAATCCAGTAAAATGATTTCCACTGGCAAATAGAGGGATTATCCGGGTAAAACTGGGATTTATGACGCTCCAGACCTTAAGAAAGGCACTTAAGAATGGGGATCCTTATGGCTGCGGTTCCCAAAGTGTGCGCCGCGGCTCCCAGGGGTGCCGCGTCGCTGTCACTGGGGTGCCGCGGGCCAGCCCTAGAAAAAAGAAAGAAAACAGAAACTTACCAATCCGCGCGGCGCCGGGACCCAGCAGCCTTCTCTCTCCCGCAGCTGTCACTGAATATCGACGTCAGTGACAGCTGCGGGAGAGAGGAGGCTGCTGGGTCCCGGCGCCGCGCGGATTGGTAAGTTTCTGTATTCTTTCTTTTTTCTAGGGCTGGCGCCTGGCTCGGGGCAGAGTGAGAGGGATCATGACAGTGGAGGGGGACAGAGCGCAAAGGAGGGGGACAGAGAGCAGAGGAGGGGGACAGAGAGCAGAGGAGGGGGACAGAGGGCAGAGGAGGGGGACAGAGAGCAGAGGAAGGGCACAGCGTGACAGAGGGCAGAGGAGGGGGACAGCGTGAGAGAGGGCAGAGGAGGGGGACAGCGTGACAGAGGGCAGAGGAGGGAGACAGCGTGACAGAGGGCAGAGGAGGGGACAGAGGGCAGAGGAAGCAACGTGAGAGAGGGCAGTGTGTCTGGATGCAGAGGGGGCAGTGTGTCTGGATGCAGAGGGGGCAGTTTGTCTGGATGCAGAGGGGGCAGTGTGCCTGGTTGCAGAGGGGGCAGTGTGCCTGGTTGCAGAAGGGGCAGTGTGCCTGGATGCAGAGGGGGCAGAGTGTCTGGATGCAGAGGGGCATTTTTGCATACAACTAAATAAGTATTTCTGTCGTGATCTAAATACTTATTACAATTTTTTGACCCAACTACTTCTAAAACAGGACTGCTCAGTAATTATTTTGATGGGGTGCCTTGAAAAAATTTCAAGACTCTAAGGGTGCCGCTAACTGCAAAAGTTTGGGAACCACTGCCTTATGGTATAATATAACTATCACTTTAGTCAAATACACAGGCAATACTGTGTGGACCACAGCACTCCCTTCCTGAGCAGAGCAGTGTGAACTGGGACATACCTCCCAACTGTCCTTGCCGTCGGACCAAATCCAGTCACCCAAATTCGAGACTGTTCCACCAGAATCAAGACAGTTGACAGACTCACTTACCTGTTGCAGCTTTCACTACCTACTGCTGCTGGTGTCTTAAGCTAAGTTGTTGATTCTCTGGATTCTGGAATGTTGGCAGCCCTATTTGGGAAGAAGACTGGTACATAAAATTTAGAAAGCGCAAACGGTAAAACAATAGCACCCACAATTATGCGCCCCCCTCCCTGCAACCATCTCCATCTATTAAATTAAATAAAATTTATAGTATTCACATTGAATAAATATACCTATTTTCATCCAACCAGCCCTGTTTTTAAATTAATAGTTTTTACATTTAATAATAGAACTACTATCCTAACATACCATAATATTAAATAAATAGCATACACATTTAATAAATAAACCTATTTCCCTACCCCCAAACAGCCCCAGCAATAAATTAATAGCATTTACATTTAATAAATATACCTTTTTCCCACAACCTTGCTGACATTAAATAATTAATGTTCACATTATAGATTATAAAAAATACCACCCCTTCTTCCCAAACTGAGCCCAGCATACAATTAATAGCCCCCAAACCACCCCAATATTAAATTAAAGGTCCCTTCACCACACCTTAAATTAATATGAAATACTCCACAAATAAATTGATAGCACCTACCATTAAATAATTGTGTCCCACACACACTCAACCATTGTATTAATAGCCCACCTACCACCTTATTTACATTATTATTATTGTAAATTTGCAATGCATCACATTGCTCTTCAGCTCCATACAGTAGGGAAAACAGTACATACATAAAACAAGAACATAAATGGCAGACAAAATAAATGCAGACATGAAAACAAAAGGCATTGAAGACCCTGCTCATTAGAGAGCTTACATTCTAAATGAAAGAGGGAATAGCTGAAATAAGTGGAGCAAATGTGGCTTAGAGTGGAGATTGGACAGTTGTGAGGGTGTATTAGTGTGAATAGTATTGTAATGTGTGCTAGGGAAGACAAAGTCACACAAACCGCAATCCCCTTCCTGACCCCCTAGGTACTCACCCGATCCTGAGGGACCACTACGAGACATACCGTGCCTTTCTCAAACAGCAATTCGGGCATCACAGCTCGTATCTAATCGCTCTGACATGCTGTTGCTGGAGCCTGGCCATTGGTTCCTACATGGGAAGACACCAAAAAGAAAGACAATTACAAACAAACAACATTAACGGTTCTGTCATGCGCCTCCTCCGCACTGACATTAGGTGCGAGAGGTGGTTGCCTGTGAAGTTCCGATCTCTGGGTCCCGTTGCCTAGCAACGGGACACTTTTCTCTGTTTCTGGCCGCGATGCGCTCATGCGCTGTTACTCTTGCTTAGGCGGCTTCCGGTGTTCCAGGCACGCTGACTGCCGGCAAACCGCCCTCCACCACATTACGGTTTTTACAGATCATAAAAATCTAACCTATTTACAGTCAGCGCAATGTCTGAAACCTTGGCAGACCCGTTGGTCACTCTTCTTTCCAGATTCCAACTAATCCTGACTTTCCGTGCTGGTTCCAAAAATGTTAAGGCCGATGCTCTTTCTAGGTCCTTTGATCCGTCTGATGCCTGTCCTCCTGTTACGAAACCCATCATCAGCCCACTCAAGGTTCTAGCCTTGACCAAATCCTCACCTAAAACACCTCCTGTTGGGTGTTCCTTTGTGGAAGCCCATGTTGTCCCAAACTTGTATCCTGGGTTCATGACTTCAAATTTGCCACCCACACGAATATTAAGAAAACTATTGCCTTCTAATCTCATAACTATTTGGTGGCCTTCTTTAAGTTTTGATGTTCACAATTATATTGCTGCCTGTGACGTTTGTGCCCGCCACAATATTCCTAGGTGATCTCCAGCCGGACTTCTTCTACGACTTCCATGGACAAGCATTTCTATGGACTTTGTCACAGATCTACCCGATAGTCATGGCTTCAACACCATTTGGGTAGTTCTGAATTGTTTTTCTAAATGGACACACTTCGTTCCTCTTAAGAAATTACCTTCGGCCTCTGAGCTTGATCTCCTTTTCATCAACAATATTTTCTGCCTCCACGGCTGTCCCCTAGACATCATTTCGGAGTGAGGAGTACAATTTATCTCTAAATTCTGGATATCCTATTGTAAACATCTCCGTACCAAGCTAAAATTCTCCTCGGGCTACCACCACCACCACCAATGGTCAGACTGAGCGGGTCAACCAGGATTTGGAAACCTTCCTCCGTTGTTATTGTTTTAACCATCAAGCCTCCTGACCATCTTTCTTGGGCGGAGTTCTCCCATAATAACCATCAGCATGAATCCAATGGCATATCCCCCTTCTTTACTATCTTTGGCAGACACCCTGTGTTACCCACCTTTTCTGAGGATTCCAGTGTCCATGTTCCCGCTGTTCAAGGAATGGTTTGTGACTTTTCCAGGATCTGATTTCAGGTTCAAGACAAGTTGTTGCAATCCTCCAACCGACACAAACTCTTTGTGGATCGCCATTGTAGATCTCATCCTATTCTTCATGTAGGGGACAAGGTGTGTTTATCTACCTGTAACTCCAAACTCAAAATACCATCAATGAAATTTGCACCACGTTGGGCCTTTCTGCATTTCGCACATCATCAATGCTGTTACCTACGAACTCCAGTTAACTCCCTCTCTCCATGTTGTCGAAGTCAGTAAATTGGATAAAGTAATTTCAATTAAAATCGAGCAAACTTGGTTGTCTTTGTCTGAAAAGATGCGTATGGCACGCTACGGCATGGAAGGGCGTACGCAGCTGCAACACGTGGCAACAACAGTATTTACACTTTTACATACATTCGCACCAACACACACATTTGTAAAATAGTACACATTAATGGTAGTTGCAACACATAGTTATTTATGTCGAAATATAGTAGTGTTTATGTGTAGTATTATAAGTTGTATGCATATTAGTGATACATATGGTTCAGGTTAAAAGAAATGTGTCATGTCTAATATCATATTAATATCATATTAATCCCCTTTACATCAGCAGCTGTTCGGTGCATTCGGCGAAGAGATCATACTCTAGTTATTGAGGTTAGGAAATAAACCTTTAATATGATACTGACTGTCAAATGCAAATGGACTGATTGTAAATGGAGTGTGGCGGGAAGAACAGAGCAGTTTGGCGGGAAGAACAGAGCTCATCCCCTGGAGAGACCCCCACCTTTGGATTCCTTAGATTGAATCAGCCTATGATGTGTAACCCCCTGGACCCTCCTGATGCCTGGACCAATAGGAGGAAGCTATACCACCTGCATTGTTTCACTGTGTCTCTGTTTGCATATAAGCAGTAGCTCTCATGTAGTGTTCAGTCACCTTGACCACAGACTTCAGACCTGAATGACTGTACACTGGATCCAGAGCGCCTGCGATAAGTAACGGCTGTACTTATTATTATTTCGCTTGAATATATTCTGCTACTTTTTGAGAATAAATCTTTGTGCGTTGGAAACACAAATCGAGATTCGACAATCGTTATTGGATAGCGACAAAACGCTCATAACAATTTGGGGGCTCTTGAGTTTGGAGGTTTCGTTGCTGGACGATACGCAAGACCAACGGATTTCGGTTCCCCAACAAAGGGTGGAGACGCGTCATATACAGGTAAGAACGCAATGTGTTCAAAACCTGAATTTTACTCTGTGTTGTGAAGCTGAATGTCCGTTTTGCATTATCTAAGGTACGCTAACTGAATCTAGGGACAAAAGAGAAAACTGTTTCTTTTTACTGTCATTGTGCGTTTTAACTGTATTGCATTGCTTAGCATAAGTGTACTTCCTGCTTTGCGTACGCGAACTTCCGGTAGATTTGCCACGTGGTTAAACAATCGTTTTGATAGTTGTTATACATGCATAGTATAATTACTTGTTAAAACCTCTGGGACATTATTACTATTGTTGGGAACTTTGATTTTCTGCGCAGAAAAGGTGTATGTCGTGTGATTTGTTGACTTTAAATACACTAAGGTTTGATCTATTGTTGAATAGAGTGTCAGTTGCTGTCTGACGAGGCAGGTGGCCAACTGGTGCTCGGTATACAAGGCAGGTATACCGGGGGCGGAAACTAAACGAGTTTTCGCGACGTGCACCCAAGGGTAATCGCATCGATTACTGATAAGCTTTAAGCGTTGCGATTGCACCGCACGGCAAGGAAAGCCGTGATTGCGACTTTGGGGTAACAGGGAGGAATTACGTTGGTAAGACAGGTAATTGACTTTACCGGATGCTGCCAGGGGTAATAAACTCAACAGATTTTGTTGGAGAGTCAGGGGTAATCGAGGAGCTGATAACCCTTTAGTCCGCATTGATATTTCTGTATTAGGGGTTCTCGTTCAATACGAGAGGAAGCGAGTGGACGCGGCTTGTAGCAAATACGTTCACGGGCCAGTAAAATATCTCTAGCGGTAGATTGCGGGTAGCAGAGTGTTGAAATTAGTGGCAGGATATTGTGATATTTCTAGAACCCTATTTTTGTGGCAGGATATTGTGATATTACTGGGACCCTATTGTTCAAAATGGGTGCTAAGCAGACGCTAGAGATGGCCGAGGTACTGCCTAAGAAAGGGCCTATTGGTTCAGCGAGATTTCTCATGTGTAAGAAATATGGTACATACGCAACTGCGTATTGCGACACATGGGTCAAGATGACCAAAGATTGTGTTAGGCCTTTCCCAACAATAGGGAGTTTTAATGCAGAGGTAGTAAATAACGTAAAAGATAAAGTGTGGTTGATTAAGTCAACAAAACTGAAAAATAAACATAATGACTGTTTAAAATTGTGGCAAATGGAAGGCAACACGTGGCAGAGCAGCGAGTGCACAGCGGAAGTAGGCGTGGCGAAAAGCGCACGCACAACGGAAGTGGCCGTTGAGAAGCGTGGAAAACTCAGCGCAAGCGCGCCCCTGCCACCCTATGTGGCGGGGGGAGTAAGTACAGCCGTTATTAAAAATGAAAAAAAGGAAATTGCTAAGTTATATCCTGTTTTAAGTCAGTTTAAAGCAAGTGTTTCTGAAGAAGAGGATGAACCCACAGTAATTTCAGCCATTGCCCATGCTGTTAATATGTTAGAGGTTCAGCATAAGTATGGAAAGGGGGCAATGGCTGAGATAGGTGAGAGTAGTGTGACCACTAGGAGAGACAATATTCAAAGTACTGAAGTAGCTAACCCTGAAGATAGTGAACCAGTGGGTACGTATCCAGTCCGCACAATATCAGTTCCCAATGGGAAGGCGGATAAGGATGGTGTAGTTCCTTTAAGAAATGTTACAATGCATTGTCCCTGGACTAGATCAGAATTACGTTCCATTATGACTGAATTCCCAGATCCTAGAAAAGAGTTGGCTAAGTGTCAGAAGTTTGTTAAAGACTTGGGAAATGCACACGAACCAACTGATAAGGATTGGCGTGTAGTGTTGAGGGCGTGTCTTCCTCCCAATACTAACGTACAACAATTTATTAAAGATTGTTAGTTGGAGGAAGACGACACCTTGACATATGAGATTAATCAAGAGAATATAAAACAGATTGTCAAACATTTAGCCATCTATTTTCCAGTAGTAGCGAATTGGAGTAAGATTTTCACCATAAAACAAAAAGATAGTAAAACAGCATCAGATTACTTTAGTAGAGCTATAGCAGCGATAACACGGTTCACTGGGATATCAAACATAGGTGAGGACCCACATCACAGGGAAGTAGCTGTAGGAGTACTAATAGATGGTCTTAGGGAAAATTTAAAAACCAGAGTACAAACCTCATTACCTAATTGGAGAGGCATCACGGTAGATTCCCTTAGGGAGTCTGCTGTGGAGCATGATAAAAATATCTTTAGGAAAAAGGAAGAAAAGAGTGACAAGTTGATGATGGTGAGTATACAAGCATTAGAGGGAATGCATACACGACCACCAGCCTATAACCCACATAACAGGAAACGCAGAATGTTGAGATGTTATAATTGCAAAGAAGAAGGACATATGAGGAAAGATTGTACTAAGGGAAGATATAATCCTAATGAAGGGTCGCATAGATATCCTCCAAGGAGGGATTCACATAGACTAGAAGACTCACACCTGCCCGCACATATTACAGCAGCAAATGCTGCGCGGGAAAGCAATAGTCAGCGCTAGGGGTCAGGTCATACCTGTAGTCTACAGCCAGTGAGGTTAACTAAGAGTCAGAGTAAAGAACCAACAATGATAGTTGACATAGCTGGTAAGAAACAAACTTTTCTTGTAGATACAGGGGCGGCCACATCTGTGATAACCTCTCCTTTCAATCTACAGGTGACCAGTAAAACTATTCCAGTTATGGGGGTAACGGGAAGAGTGTTACATTATCCTTTAACTAAACCCACAGAAGTTACTATCCGGCCTCTGCATACTAAGCATTCGTTTCTCTTGGCTGCAGCGGCTCCTACTAACTTGCTGGGAAGAGACTTGTTATGTAAAATGGGAATTGTCATATACTGTACCCCAGATGGTGTATACCTAGATATACCAGATATACCAGAGAAGGTTGTGCATGAGGTACAGGATATATTAGACACCCCTCAAAGGTTAATGTTGCACTCTACCGTTATAGAACAAAGTCCATATCAAGTAAAGGGGATGTTGCTGGAAATACCGGGTTCCCTATGGACCTGAGATGGACAGGACACTGGATTAATGGCAAACGTAGCTCCTGTGATGGTAAATCAGTATCAATTAAAACCGGAGGTGGAATTAGGGGTATATCCTGTTATTGAGAGGCTGTTGCAACAAGGGATTTTAATTCGTACATCCAGCACAGCAAATAGTCCCATTTTTCCTGTGAAGAAGAGTGGGGGGAGGGGCTATAGATTAGTCCAGGACTTAAGGGAAATTAATAAAGTTGTTGAGAGCCAATTCCCCGTAGTGCCCAATCCAGCTGTCATCCTTATGCAGATTCCACTGTCTGCTAGTCATTTCACTGTCATTGATCTATGTTCTGCTTTCTTATCAGCCCCTCTTCACCCTGACTGCCAATATCTTTTTGCATTCTCCTACCGGGGGGTGCAATATACATAGACCAGACTTCCCCAGGGGTTCATTGACAGCCCCAGTATTTTCTCTCAAGCCTTACATGACTGTTTACAAACTTTCCAGCCTAGCAATGGGTCTGTTCTAATTCAATATGTGGACGATTTATTGTTGTGCTCTGATTCTTTTATGTCATGTTTACATGATACTAAATTGTTGTTGCTCCATCTCTCGAAAACAGGGCACAAAGTGGCAAAGGACAAGTTACAGCCATGTCAGACTAAGGTCAAATACTTAGGACACTGTCTCACCCAGGGGCTAAGACATTTGATAACCGACAGAAATGAGGCCATACAACACATGACTCTGCCGCAGAGCCAGAAGCAAATTCGCACCTTCTTGGGGATGTGTGGATACTGTAGATCCTGGATCCCAGGTTTTTCTATTCTGGCATTACCATTGCAGGAGCTAGTCTCTTCCTCAAAACCAGAACGTGTCGTACACACAGAAGAGTCAGAGCAAGCATTCTTTAATCTTAAAGATAGTCTGACTAGAGCACCTGCATTGGGAATACCTGATTATGAAAAGTCTTTTGAGCTATACTGTACGGAAGCTGATGGTTGTGCAGCAGGTGTCCTCGCACAGAAACATGGTGACGCTAGCAGACCGGTAGCATACTACAGTGCACAACTGGACACTGTAGCAAGATCACTCCCAACATGTCTCAGAAGTGTAGCAGCAACAGCTCTTCTGGTAAGTAAGAGCGAGGACGTAGTATTAGGACATGATTCAACTGTCTATACACCCCATGCTGTATCAGCTCTGTTAAACTCAGCTCAAACCAGACATGTTTCCTCAGCTAGATTCACAAAACAAATGGGAACTAGCTCTGATGGCGCCCTCAAACATCACCATCAAACGATGTAGCACCTTAAATCCAGCTACATACCTTCCATATGTGTCTCTAGAGACACAAAGGGTGGGAGGTGAGGAGACCCTGATTGATGATGAGTTAGGCAAGAGTACTGATACGCATGATTGTATGGAATACCTGAACCAGACCTTTACTGCCAGGCCCGACATACGTGACACCCCCTTAGAAAATGTAGATTTTACGTTTTATACAGACGGGAGTTGTCATAGACAGACAGAGACGGGAGAACAATGTGCTGGTTACGCTGTTGTAGACGATCAGGATGTTGTAGAAGCTGAACCCCTTGGCCCACCACACTCAGCCCAGGTGGTGGAACTAGTAGCATTTTTTTAGAGCTTGTGAGTTGGCAAAAGGTAAATCAGCTAATATATATACTGACTCTAGGTACGCCTTCGGGGTAGTGCACGATTTTGGGGCCCTTTGGCGTCTTAGAAACTTTATGACAGCAGCAGGCACGCCAGTGGCACACTCACAACACATAAACGGACTTTTGACAGCGATACAGTTACCCAGGATGGTAGCCGTCATAAAGTGTAAAGCCCATACCTCTGAAGAAGACCCAGTGTCATTGGGCAACAACAGGGCGGACGAAGCTGCTAAATGGGCAGCAGGGCAACCTATGACTGTATCGACCGAGACTATGATGGTTTTTCAGACATTAGACATGCAGAAATTAATTGAAATGCAAGATTTTTGTTCCCTGCAGGAAAAGGCGGTCTGGAAGGCGAAGGGATGTGGTCAAGAGTCCTCAGGACTCTGGAGGGATGGACAAGGTAAGTCTGTAACTCCCCGAACCTACTATCCAAGCCTGGCTGAAGCAGCACACGGCCTGACTCAACTGGGTAAAGAAGGTATGTGCAAACTGGTGAGAGCATACTGGTGTCTTACTTGTTTGAGGAAAAATGTCGGGAAAACTATTCCAACTGAGCCATCCCACATCCCTCCTACAGACGGACCTTTTCAGGTAATACAAATTGACTATATCCAATTACCACCGTGCAGGAATCTAAAGTATGTGTTAGTGTGTATTGATGTGTTTTCCGGTTGGGTAGAAGCATATCCAGCAGCAACTAATACTGCTGTGTTCACTGCAAAGAAAATTGTACAAGAGTTTGTGTGTAGGTTCGGTATCCCTAGAATCATTGAAAGTGATAGGGGTACCCACTTTACTGGTGATATCTTCCAAAATATGTGTTAGCTCATGGGAATCAGTAGCAGACTTCACACCCCTTACCGACCACAAGCCAATGGTAAGGTGGAAAGAGTAAATGGTACTATAAAGAACAAGCTTGGTAAGATAATGGCTGAAACTGGGTTGGCGTGGCCTGAAGCTTTTCCACTAGTCCTCTATAGCATTCGAACCACTCCTAGACCTCCTCTTAATCTGTCCACCTTTGAGATACTGTTCGGCCGACAACCTTATTTGATTGTGAGTCCACAAGACGACTTGAAGTGTAATAATGAAGTGACTGTACAATATCTTATAAAAATGAGCAGACAGCTTAAGCAACAACAACAAAAACTAAAAATGCTGTCACCTGGTATGCCAGAAACGAACTGTCATGATGTTGAACCTGGGGACTATGTTATGATCCGCAATTTCTTACGTTCAGGTTGCTTAACAGACCATTGGGAAGGCCCGTACCAAGTCCTGCTGACCAGTACTACATCACTGAAGGTTGCAGAGAGAGACACTTGGGTCCATTCCACCCACTGCAGGAGAGTCAGTAACCCAGAGATAGTGCGAGATAAAACTGAGACCGACGACACAGATCTGTCACTCGTAAATCTGTTCCGGGAGACCTAAAGCCTGCAGTCAAGACACCTGAACCAGAGACGTTGCATTAGAACTATCTTTCCAGCGATGGAGTGGCGGTTTTTATTTTTCTTTTGTTCCAGGATTTTCCTTGTTTTTACTTTTTCTAGGACATTCTATTTTTGTGAAGGAGGATGGAGGACAGAGGAAGGTTCTGGCAGTGATACAGATGAGATGGAGATCGAGGAAAAATTACTAAAGTACTCAGAGCAGCCCATTTTCAAGCTTGGTCCAGGGGTTATGAAAAGGTCTGCTAGCTCAGGAACTCGGAGACAGTGTGAGGGGCTATTGTCTGATGAGTATTGTATCTGCAAGTTCTGTGACTCCCTAGTTGAATGGAGATGCATCCAGCGATGCCAGTCCACCGGTAATCTGAACGTGGGCGGGCATCCTCTAGAGGATTATCACTCCTTGGTGGGTAAGGTTCTAAACCAAACCGAGTGCTGGGTGTGCTCTCACATGCCGCAGGGGCAGCATAACATAGGACTAGTGCCATTCCCTTTAAACATCTCTGATGTAATCGAATTGAGGGGTGGGAGGCCCATAGAAGGGAGGTACAATAACACTATGTCCCCTAGTCTGACGCTTCGACAATACTTCGTAGACAGATCTTTGCTGTGCCTAAATATCTCTCATGCAAAGCGTCTGGAGAATTGGGAAGCTGACCTATCAGATCAGACAATGGCTCGCCACACTGATTTTGGAGGGAGACGTACAAGGTCACCAATAGGCAGGAATGTTGATGGAAGTCACAAATTAGGGCGTATAACCAAACATAAGAAAGTATCCATTGAAAAAGTCTCTATAGGTAATTGTAAGAATGTCATCCATGCTGACACATGTCTTGAGCAAATGGAGACACTAGGCATGGGTAGTTTTATCAAAGCCCTGTGTGATATAATTAATGAGCATACTGTTCCTTATGTTCTCCCTGATGATGTGTACTTTGTGTGTGGGAGGAAAGCTTATTCCTGGGTGACTCCGAGTTCCAAGGGCTTGTGTTTCTTAGCTAAACTGGTTCCTGAAATCATGACTATAACTCATGAAGAAATGGTTGGTATTCACAAGACTACATCACCACCATACATATACACACACAGTATGAACACCGTGGCAAGAGAAATATGATTCCTGGTGAGGAACCCATAGCTACAAAATTGATTAGTGAAACCGCTGGTTTTCAAGTTATGGTTGCTCTAGATCTCACCAGGACCGCTCGGGGAACATTAAACTTTAAATATATACAAGACCTAGCTAAATTGATAGACAATATCACCGAGATTTCAAACTAGAACAAGAAGCAGAAGAGAGTATGTATAGAGGGGCACTCTAGGGGTTATATTGGTAATATGAGCAATCAAAACGAAAAAAAATTTCTTTATTTATTAAAAGGAGCATAACTTTTATTGATATACATTAAAAATACTAAGTATCCCATTTAATATCCGGGATTCATGATAATACACAAAATTAGCGAAAATATTAAAAGATGTAAGTGACTGATAGTAACCAAAATGAAAATACTGTTAAGAAGCAGTATTAACTGCTAAACTGTGTGGCTGTCTAACATATCTAGTATGGGTAAAATACCCTTAATATTTTAGTCAACATAACTGTTATCTAGACCTATCAGTGGCATAATAGAAAATGCCTAGGGGGAAAATTGAGTGTTAATACAATTATAACCTTATTAAGAATATGTGTCAATATTAGCACACTGTAATGTAAATGTATACTCTAAATGGAGTTGAATAAGCTATTCATATAGCACAAATGAGTATAGTGTGATGTGTTACATGGAGGCTATATTAGAGGGATTATAAAATCCTAAATAACACCTTTATAATAGTGGGTGATTAATATACCATGAACGTGGTTTGAAGAGTCAGCGAAACCCACTATAGAATGCTATACTTTGTAGAATTGAAACTAATTGTTATATTGGCAACTGGATTCCCTGTAGAGGACCCTATTATACAGCCTCTGTGGATAGTACTGCTATATGTATGAAGAGATTGCCTGTCTAGCACGGGATTCCCTATAAAAGCCCTATAATATAGCCTCTATAGGTGGTTCTGCTTGATGTAATAAGAACTGATAGTGTAACACAGAGTTCCCTGTGAGGGATTCAATTATGCAGCTTTTGTGACCCGCATATTGTGTGCATAGACAATCTAAAGCTTGGTAAGGAATATGTAATAGCGTTGTTGCCCCCTAACTGAAAACAGTACTGAATTTAAAGAGCACTGAGGTGTAGATATTGTAACAGATTGACAAAGCAGCACAACACAGAAACGCCTAATGCGCGTTTCGCTAATTGGCTTTATCAAAGGCAAGCCGAAGCAGCCCTGCAGTATCCTATTTAAAGCGTGTAGCCCCGCCTATAGGAGACGTCAGAATGACTGACGTTTGAAGTAACCAGGGGTGGAGCTACTTGATGGACAGGTATGTTCAGCAAAACTCATAGTAGCGTTAATATGCTGCTGGTTATACAAGGAAGACTGTATAGTTTGTAATAAAGATCTTTTGTTTGTTTCAAGTGGTTACTTTGTAAGTAATATGTTGGTAAGGCACAGATCTAAGGGAAAATGCCACTTAGTAAAAAGAATAAGTAATGGATGGATAACCTAAAGTTGGGTTATATGACATCTGGTATCATGAATATTGTAATACAAGGTTTTATATTTAATACATTAATAATATATATTTAACAGTTGGTAAAGATTATTATAATACTCTTTTAGGAAGATCAGTAATAAATACTGTAATTATAGGGCATATAAGGTAAGTATAGGTTGCTCAATTAGTAGGTTGATTATTATTAAATCTATTATACTGTAAGAAATTAATAAACTTTTTATTATATCAAGTGAGTAAAATGTAATAAGTGAAAAGGAATGGGTAATGAAAACCCATAAAACCTTTTATGTTATAGTAATATATTTTTTTATTTTTTTTTATTTTTTTAAAAAATGTTTTGGGTTATTTATCTTTTATTTGTGAAATGAGTTACCATTCCGAGGATGAGTGGTGTTGAAAAAAAACCCAAAACATATATATAAGAAAAATAACAATATTTTGTGTATGGTGATTAGATTAAAAAACTGATTATTAGAATATAGTGAGCTGAAAAACAAATAGGATTTGTAGTTTTGTTAATCGTGATAATAAAGTGAATGGTGCTTAATTAGCTTAACAGTATAGCAGATAAATATCAATAACACCTATTAACAACAATATAAGAATAGTTATATTATGTAGAGTCTCCTATGTTACAAGTATTATGGTTATTAGAGAGGGAGAAAAGGAAAAGAGAGAAATAAGAGAACAGGATTGTCTTTATGTCCAAAAGTAAATAAGACAAATCATAGAAATATCATATAATTATTGGACTCATTAAGGCCATGTGGGATGAGACTGTTCATAATAAAGATCTTCTTAGTCTCTTTTTTAAGTAGTTCCCGTTGGAGGTCTCCCCCTCTTAAACCTAGCGAAATTTGTTCCATCGCAAAGGCTTGGAGCAGTTTGGGATCCGAATTGTGGCATCTTAAAAAATGTCTGGCTACAGAAGTTAGTTGTTTGAAGTTGTCTTTATCCTTCCTAGCTCTTCTGACATTGCCCACGTGTTCCAATACCCTGACTTTAAACGGTCTGCTGGTCATCCCTATATAATATAGGTTGCATGGGCAGATAAGGCAGTAGACAACATTTGGTGAGCTGCAGTTCAAGAACTGTTTAATCTCCCAGTTCTTGAGATAACGATCAGTATAATTTTTTGTCTGTTTCATATACTGACATGCACGACAGTGACCACATTTAAAGAAACCCGTTGTCTTGGGAGTATGTTGTTTTTTTGGAGACAAAATACTGTGAACTAAATGGTCTTTTATATTTTTAGACCTTCTCCAGGTCATCAAAATACGGTCTCCAATGATCTGTTTAAGATCTTCATCAGATTTTAGAATTTCAAGATGTTTTTGGAAGATACAGTTTATTTGTTTCCATTCTTGGCAATATGTGCCGATCATACGGGGTTGGTTGTCATTTCTTCTTATTTTAGGGGCGGGATAAATTAGGGAGTCCCTCTCTTTCAAATTGGCCATTCTTTCAGCTTTGTTGATAATTTTATTACTATATCCTCTGCATTTGAGTTTGGTTTTTAATTCGGAGACTCTTTTATTATAAGTGTCAGTGTCGGAGCAGTTTCTTCGTACCCATAGCATTTCTCCTTTTGGGATGCCATGGGTACAATTACACAACTAGACCTTCAATCTCTCTCTGTTGACAATCCGAAAATATCGATTTTTTATAAACTTCCTAAGGTTCATAAGAATGAACGCAACCCACCAGGGAGACCCATTATTTCTGGAGTGGGTTGCCTCACTGAGAAAGCCAGTCGCTTTGTTGACATTCATTTACAAGAATATGTAATTAGCCTAGATTCATACGTTAGAGATACCCTGGATGTACTATCCAAACTCAATAACATCACAGTAAATGAGAACACCTTTTTGGCTTCGTATGATGTAGAATCATTGTATTCGAATATCCCTCACAAATTGGGAGTAGAAGCAATTAAGTATTTTCTGGACATGGGACTTAGAAATAACTTCCATGATTTCCTCATCCAATTATTGGAGTTTGTGTTGTCAAAAAATTATTTTATCTTTGAAGAGAAATTTTTCCTTCAAATTCGGGGGACTGCTATGGGCACAGTGTGTGCCCCGACGTATGCAAACTTATTTTTGGGTTGGTGGGAGAGAGAATACGTCTTTATTGAAGCAAATCACCTGTATACTAGCCACATTACCATGTGGCTTCGATACATTGATGATGTACTCATCCTGTGGGAAGGAGATGTTATCTTATTTGAGGAATTCACTACTGTCCTTAATAACAACACCCTTAATTTGAGACTTACCTCCGAGATACGACAATCCGAGATAAATTTTCTTGACTTGACTATCTCCAAAGGACAGGATGGGAAGCTCATAACAGATATCTATCGTAAACCAACGGCTACTAACAGTTTATTGCATGCAACCAGCTCTCATTACCCTGCTGTTATCCGTGGCATCCCAAAAGGAGAAATGCTCCGGGTACGAAGAAACTGCTCCGACACTGACACTTATAATAAAAGAGTCTCCGAATTAAAAACCAAACTCAAATGCAGAGGATATAGTAATAAAATTATCAACAAAGCTGAAAGAATGGCCAATTTGAAAGAGAGGGACTCCCTAATTTATCCCGCCCCTAAAATAAGAAGAAATGACAACCAACCCCGTATGATCGGCACATATTGCCAAGAATGGAAACAAATAAACTGTATCTTCCAAAAACATCTTGAAATTCTAAAATCTGATGAAGATCTTAAACAGATCATTGGAGACCGTATTTTGATGACCTGGAGAAGGTCTAAAAATATAAAAGACCATTTAGTTCACAGTATTTTGTCTCCAAAAAAACAACATACTCCCAAGACAACGGGTTTCTTTAAATGTGGTCACTGTCGTGCATGTCAGTATATGAAACAGACAAAAAATTATACTGATCGTTATCTCAAGAACTGGGAGATTAAACAGTTCTTGAACTGCAGCTCACCAAATGTTGTCTACTGCCTTATCTGCCCATGCAACCTATATTATATAGGGATGACCAGCAGACCGTTTAAAGTCAGGGTATTGGAACACGTGGGCAATGTCAGAAGAGCTAGGAAGGATAAAGACAACTTCAAACAACTAACTTCTGTAGCCAGACATTTTTTAAGATGCCACAATTCGGATCCCAAACTGCTCCAAGCCTTTGCGATGGAACAAATTTCGCTAGGTTTAAGAGGGGGAGACCTCCAACGGGAACTACTTAAAAAAGAGACTAAGAAGATCTTTATTATGAACAGTCTCATCCCACATGGCCTTAATGAGTCCAATAATTATATGATATTTCTATGATTTGTCTTATTTACTTTTGGACATAAAGACAATCCTGTTCTCTTATTTCTCTCTTTTCCTTTTCTCCCTCTCTAATAACCATAATACTTGTAACATAGGAGACTCTACATAATATAACTATTCTTATATTGTTGTTAATAGGTGTTATTGATATTTATCTGCTATACTGTTAAGCTAATTAAGCACCATTCACTTTATTATCACGATTAACAAAACTACAAATCCTATTTGTTTTTCAGCTCACTATATTCTAATAATCAGTTTTTTAATCTAATCACCATACACAAAATATTGTTATTTTTCTTATATATATGTTTTGGGTTTTTTTTCAACACCACTCATCCTCGGAATGGTAACTCATTTCACAAATAAAAGATAAATAACCCAAAAAATTTTTTAAAAAATAAAAAAAATAAAATAAATATATTACTATAACATAAAAGGTTTTATGGGTTTTCATTACCCATTCCTTTTCACTTATTATATTTTACTCACTTGATATAATAAAAAGTTTATTAATTTCTTACAGTATAATAGATTTAATAATAATCAACCTACTAATTGAGCAACCTATACTTACCTTATATGCCCTATAATTACAGTATTTATTACTGATCTTCCTAAAAGAGTATTATAATAATCTTTACCAACTGTTAAATATATATTATTAATGTATTAAATATAAAACCTTGTATTACAATATTCATGATACCAGATGTCATATAACCCAACTTTAGGTTATCCATCCATTACTTATTCTTTTTACTAAGTGGCATTTTCCCTTAGATCTGTGCCTTACCAACATATTACTTACAAAGTAACCACTTGAAACAAACAAAAGATCTTTATTACAAACTATACAGTCTTCCTTGTATAACCAGCAGCATATTAACGCTGCTATGAGTTTTGCTGAACATACCTGTCCATCAAGTAGCTCCACCCCTGGTTACTTCAAACGTCAGTCATTCTGACGTCTCCTATAGGCGGGGCTACACGCTTTAAATAGGATACTGCAGGACTGCTTCGGCTTGCCTTTGATAAAGCCAATTAGCGAAACGCGCGTTAGGCGTTTCTGTGTTGTGCTGCTTTGTCAATCTGTTACAATATCTACACCTCAGTGCTCTTTAAATTCAGTACTGTTTTCAGTTAGGGGGCAACAACGCTATTACATATTCCTTACCAAGCTTTAGATTGTCTATGCACACAATATGCGGGTCACAAAAGCTGCATAATTGAATCCCTCACAGGGAACTCTGTGTTACACTATCAGTTCTTATTACATCAAGCAGAACCACCTATAGAGGCTATATTATAGGGCTTTTATAGGGAATCCCGTGCTAGACAGGCAATCTCTCCATACATATAGCAGTACTATCCACAGAGGCTGTATAATAGGGTCCTCTACAGGGAATCCAGTTGCCAATATAACAATTAGTTTCAATTCTACAAAGTATAGCATTCTATAGTGGGTTTCGCTGACTCTTCAAACCACGTTCATGGTATATTAATCACCCACTATTATAAAGGTGTTATTTAGGATTTTATAATCCCTCTAATATAGCCTCCATGTAACACATCACACTATACTCATTTGTGCTATATGAATAGCTTATTCAACTCCATTTAGAGTATACATTTACATTACAGTGTGCTAATATTGACACATATTCTTAATAAGGTTATAATTGTATTAACACTCAATTTTCCCCCTAGGCATTTTCTATTATGCCACTGATAGGTCTAGATAACAGTTATGTTGACTAAAATATTAAGGGTATTTTACCCATACTAGATATGTTAGACAGCCACACAGTTTAGCAGTTAATACTGCTTCTTAACAGTATTTTCATTTTTGGTTACTATCAGTCACTTACATCTTTTAATATTTTCGCTAATTTTGTGTATTATCATGAATCCCGGATATTAAATGGGATACTTAGTATTTTTAATGTATATCAATAAAAGTTATGCTCCTTTTAATAAATAAAGAAAATTTTTTTCGTTTTGATTGCTCATATTACCAATATAACCCCTAGAGTGCCCCTCTATACATACTCTCTTCTGCTTCTTGTTCTAGTTTGAAATGTTACAATATGTGAGGGTGCACCAAAATTCAGAGGTGTATTTAATGGGTTATACCTATCTTTAATTCACAATATCTCTGTAAGGGTTCTCCCAGTGCGGTCTACAACCTTTTAGCAATATCACCGAGATGTATGATGACACTTTCAGGTATACTGGAAGGGAGCTACAAGCGTACAAGAAGGAGTTGGTGCAACATAGACTGGTACTAAATTATCTCACCACTATTACTGGTGGGTACTGTGTGACAATGGCCACCCAGTTCGGTGTCAAATGTTGCACGTACATCACCAATAATACGGATGACCCTAAGGAGGTTATGGACTGGAAGATGGATGAAATTCTGCAACTGAAATGGGAATTTCGAAGGTACCATAATTCTTCGTTATATGAAATCGGGGAAAAGGTGGCAGGATGGTTCTCGTGGTTGAATCCTGTGAAATGGTTCTCTGGTCTGGGTGAATGGGTACAGGAAATGGTTGCTAGTGTAGGTAAGCTCCTTTTCCTTATACAGGGTGTCAGCTTAGCAATTGGCTTATGTGTCAAATGTGTTTCTACTGTGTTGAAGTGTGGAAAACAGTCTTCTAGGAGAAACACTGAGAACGAGACTGAAAGGGAGGTGCAAGATACCGAGATCATGGTCTATGAAGAAGTGTTGTATAACCCTAAACTTGAAACGGTGATTAGGTGATAGTTTATTACACTATCAAAGGATGGAACTGTCGAAGTCAGTAAATTGGATAAAGTCATTTCAATTAAAATCCAGCAAACTTGGTTGTCTTTGTCTGAAAAGATGTGTATGGCACGCTACGGAGTGGAAGGGTGTACGCAGCCGCAACACGTGGCAACAACAGTATTTACGCTTTTAAATACATTCGCACCAACACACACATTTGTAAAATAGTACACATTAATGGTAGTTGCAACACATAGTTATTTATGTTGAAATATAGTAGTGTTTATGTGTAATATTATAAGTTATATGCATATTAGTGATACATATGGTTCAGGTTAAAAGAAATGTGTCATGTCTAATATCATATTAATCCCCTTTACATCAGCAGCTGTTCGGTGCATTCGGCGAAGAGATCGCACATTGCATACTCTAGTTATTGATGTTAGGGAATAAACCTTTAATATGATACTGTCAAATGCTAATGGACTGATTGTAATTGGAGTGTGGCAGGAAGAACAGAGCAGTTTGGCGGGAAGAACAGAGCTCATCCCCTGGAGAGACCCCCACCTTTGGATTCCTTAGATTGAATCAGCCTGTCACACGCTGCTCATTTGGCTTCCACAGACAAAGACTAAGACACTCACATGTGTCTCATTAACAGACTTCAAACCTCTAAGTTCTGATCTGCACATGTGCAGACTGATTACCTGTCTACTTCTAATTAAGATTCCTATTGGTTCCTGCGTTGGCTCGACTTGAAAAGGCACTTCCTCCCTTTCCTCTGGGCCTGTTGATCAAGTTACCAGTCTGATTAGGTTCCTACCTATTCTGTGAGCTCTCACCTGGATCGTCAGTGCCTTGCTGTGTTGCTGTTAAAGACTATACAGCTCAATCTGCATCTGCCTTTGCTGTGTTGCTGTTAAAGATCATACAGCTCAAACTGCAACTGTCTCTGCTGTGTACTATTCCACAGACTATTCAGCTCAAGCTGCAGCTATCTCTGCTGTGTGATACTCCACGGACTATACAGTTCAAGCTGCACCTGTCTCTGCTGTGCGACACTCCACAGGTTGTATCATCAAGCTGCTTGTTGTTATTTTCTCTGGCTGAACTGTTCATGTATTATTGAAAGCATTAAGGCATTATTTGGTTCCTGATTCCTGCCGCATCTATTGTGCATATACTGCTACCTGGACAGGTAATCTCCCCTCTGATGTGTGCTGCTCTATTGTGATACCATATACCTGCTGCCTTATTCTTTCCACCTTATTGCTGGACTGTTCATTCAATGCCATATCTAATTACATGCTGATTGTTCATATTGCATATGATATTGCCGGTGGCTCCGCCCACCTTGTACTACGCTCCTAGTGTGTATATATATACATATATCAAGACTTTCCTGTATATTCATCCAGTCATCATTAAACCGCTGATTGTACTTTTATCCTGCATCTGGCATCTATTGAACCTCAGGCTATCATTACCACTTACCAGTGTATTACCATATTCTCACTCCCCGAGGATCTGTTCCCACAACATCTATGAACAGATCCAGAGTCCAGAATACCAAACCGTGACAGTATCAACAGGCCACAATGGACTCCCCTGGGGAACCGTCGGCTAAACAGACTCTACGGCTGTTACTCCATAGGATAGAACAACAGGATGAAATTCAACACCAACTCCTTCAATGTTTCCAGACATTGGCCTCTAGAGTGGATTCTATTCAATCCGCTATATCCTCACTTCTTCCGCTCGTTCCTCCATCAGAACCACCTGCACCAGAGCTACCCAGTAATTCTCATTCTAGTCTCCAGATTCCGTCTCCTGCTAAGTTTGATGGCGACCCTAAAGCCTGTAGAGGTTTCCTCAATCAGTGTTCAATTCAATTCAAATTACAACCTCAGAACTTTCCTACTCAAAGAATAAGAGTTGCTTACGTAATATCATTATTGTCTGGCCAGGCTTTGGCCTGGGCCTCCCCCCTCTGGGAGCATGATGATCCTCTCCTTTCAGACAGCTCTGCCTTTATAGACACATTCCGTAAAATTTTTGATGAACCTGGTCGTGTTATCTCTGCAGCTTCAAGTATTCTCAGGCTTCGTCAAGGGTCACAATCAGTGGCGCAATATGTGATCTCCTTCCACACTTTATCATCAGAACTACATTGGAATAATGATGCTCTAGTGGCTACTTTCTGGCATGGCTTATCTGATAAGATCAAGGATGCTCTTGCCTCCCAGGAACTACCTGCTACTTTGGATACTCTAATTTCTTTGTGTAACAGATCTACATTTCAGAGAAAGAGCCGCTGAAAAGGATAACCCCCGTCGTCCTGTATCCAGAACATTAACCCGCTATCTCTCTCCTGCTTCTGGAGAGGAATCAATGCAACTAGGACAATCGCGTTTGACTCCGGAAGAGCGCGATCGAAGATTTAAAAATAAATTGTGTATTTACTCTGCCAATCCAGGGCATATCCTTAATAAGTGTCCCAAGAAATCGGGAAACGCCAAAGCCTAATTTGTTCCGGGGAAGTCAAATTAGGCAATGTCAAATCTTCTCCTCAATCATCGTTACCAACTGTGTGCTCATTTCCAATTATATTATATGGCCCATCTGGCCCTGTTCACTCCTATGCCTTGCTGGATTCAGGAGCTGCTGGGAAATTTATTTCTTCTTCTCTCGTGTCCCAAGGTTCCTTACCCGTATCCTTCCTAGAGCATCCTGAATCTATTTCTGCAATTGATGGATTTCGTATCTCCAATGGTCTCGTTAAGAAATGCACTCAGCCTATTCTTCTACAAATAGTAGCATTACATAAAGAGATGATATCCTTCCATGTTTTGCCATCTTCTACTTGTCCTGTCATTCTGGGATTACCCTGGCTCCAACAACACTCTCCTCAGATGGATTGGACCACTTCACAAGTGTTATCCTGGAGTTCTAATTGCTTTAAAAATTGTCTTTCACGTGTTCATCCCCTGGCCTCTACGAGCATCTCGTCTGAATCTCAATCCAACTGCCTTCCAAGTCAGTATCTGTCTTTTCGGGATGTGTACGACAAGGCCAGATCTGAACATCTTCCTCCTCAACAAACATGGGCCGAGGTGCTGAAGGAGGAACAGAGAAACGGTTGATGATAAGAGGCTTGAGTAATGACACATGGAAGGCGTTGGAGATACGAAGGTTCTTAGGAAGTAGAAGTTTGAAGCAGACTGGATTTATCACTTGAGTGATCCTATATGGACCAATGAAACGAGGAGCGAACTTCATAGATGGAAACTTCAAGCGAATATTTTTGGTAGAAAGCCATACACGATCTCCAATCTTAAGTGGTGGAATAGCCCGCCTCTTTTTATCCGCAAAGCACTTGTATCTGGCAGATGTCTTCTTTAAACAGGTCTTAACCTGAGACCAGATATCTTTGAAGGTCTGACAAACAGTCTCCACAGCAGGAACTTGGGTGGGAGGGAGGGCAGGAAATTCCGGGAAAGACGGATGGTGACCGTAAACCACAAAGAATGGACTTCTTGAAGATGACTCGTGATACATGTTGTTATGGGCGAATTCAGCTCATGGGAGTAAATCTACCCAGTTGTCTTGGTTGGCTGAGGAGAACATCCTAATGAAAGTTTCAAGATCTTGATTGACTCTCTCGGTCTGTCCGTTTGATTGAGGATGGTAGGAAGATGAGAGTGATAATCGAATACCCAAGGTCTTACAAAGGGCTCGCCAGAATCTGGAAACTAATTGCACTCCCCTATCCGAAACAATCTCAGAAGGACATCCATGAATTCGGAAAATCTCTTTGATGAAATGATCAGCCAGAGTAGATGAAGAAGGTAAACTGGTCAAAGGAACGAAATGTGCCATTTTCAAAAATCGATCCACCACTACCCAGATGGTATTACACTTTTTACTTGGAGGAAGATCGGTGACAAAGTCCATACTAATATGGGTCCAAGGTTTGGAAGGAATGGATAGTGGTTGCAGTAATCCCGCTGGGGTTCTGCGGGGAGTTTTAAACTGGGAACACAGCTCACAAGCGGCCACAAAGTCTTTGACATCTTTCCTCATAGAGGGCCACCAGTAGCTTCGAGAAAGGATTTCTAAGGTCTTAGGTTCACCCGAATGTCCAGAAAAACGTGAAGAATGAAACCAAGACAAAATTTTCCTCCTAAGAGATGGAGGCACGAGGGTTCTCCCAAATGGTAGCACCTTGGTGGACGAAGTGGCCAGAGACACACACTTGGGGTCTAATATAGAATGGTTAGGACCATCTTCAACGTCTGAGAACGTCACGAATGCCCGAGACAGGGCGTCTGCTTTTTTATTTTTGGAAGCCGGTTTGAAGGTTATAATAAGTTCAAAACGGGAAAAGAAAAGAGACCATCTTGATTGACGGGGATTCGAACATTGAGCTGACTGTAGATTTGATAGGTTTTTGTGATCCGTAAAAGTGGTTACAGGATGACGAGCTCCCTCCAGTAGATATCTCCACTCCTCTAATGCTGCTTTTATCGCCAACAACTCCTTGTCCCCGATGGTATAATTCCTCTCCGCGGGTAGAAGACCTCGGGAATAAAAGGCACAAGGATGGAATTTTTGTTGCTCCGATCTTTGGGATAATATGGCCCCCAAGCCAACATTAGAGGCGTCTACCTCTAGGAAGAAGGGAAGCGTCACATCAGGCTGTCGAAGAACAGGAGCAGAAGAGAAGGACTCTTTGAGAGACTGAAAAGCTTGAAGGGCCTCAGAGGACCACAGTTTAGTGTTAGCCCCCTTGCGGGTCAGGGCCACTATAGGGGAGGCAATGGACGAGAAATCTTGAATGAAGCGTCTGTAATAATTCGCAAAACCTAAAAAACGTTGGATTGCTCGGAGAGTAGTTGGCTGGGGCCAACGTAATACAGCGTTCACCATTTCTGGATCCATCTTAAGACCGACTCCGGACACAATGTATCCCAGGAATGGAATCTGGGATAACTCGAATGAACATTTCTCTAATTTGCAAAATAAAGAATTTCTTCGGAGTCTGGAAAGGACCTCTTCCACATGTTGATGATGAGTGGGCAGATGCTGGGAAAAAATTAATATGTCGTCCAGATAGACGACGACACAGACATACAGCAAGTCCCGGAAGATCTCATTCACGAAACCCTGGAAGACAGCGGAGCGTTACACAACCCAAAGGGCATAACTAGATATTCATAATGACCATCCCTGGTGTTAAAAGCTGTCTTCCATTCGTCTCCGGACTTGATCCGGATTAAATTATAGGCACCTCGAAGAATCAACTTGGTAAAGATCCGGGCTCCCTTAATGCGATCGAAAAGCTCGGTAATTAACGGAAAAGGATACCGATTTTTGATGGTAATGGCATTGAGTCCACGAAAATCTATACAGGGACGTAATGATCCATCTTTCTTCTTTACGAAAAAGAACCCTGCTCCAGCGGGAGAGGTAGAAGGTCGGATAAATCCTCGCTGGAGGTTCTCCTTAATATACTCAGATGTTGCTTGAGTCTCAGGTAATGAAAGTGGATACACACGGCCCATAGGAGGACTCTTGCCAGGTTGTAACACATCCGCAAAGGAAGCATACTGTGGAGGGAGGCCCGGTGGACACGGTGAAATGGAAGACTGCTGTATTTTGAGTGGAACAACTGGAGAGAGACAACGATGATGACATTCGGGACCCCAGGAAGTGACTTGAGGAGTGTTCCAGTCAATCTGAGGGGAATGAAGTTGGAGCCATGGAAGGCCTAGAACGATGGGACTAGTTGTAACAGGAAGGATCAGTAAAGAAATTTTTTCTTGGTGTAAGGCTCCAATTTGAAGAGTCAGTGGAGACGTACTTTGAGTAATAAGACCATTAATTATACGTGATCCATCAATAGCAGTAACAGCAATAGGTACCTTTAAAGAAATCACTGGTAGGGACCATTGATTCACTAGGGAACTAGAGATAAAATTTCCAGCAGCTCCAGAATCTATAAGTGCTTGGGACACAAAGGATTTGGTAGCAAAGGAAACGGTGACATCAAAAGCACAAACTTTCACATTCGTAGAACATGGAGAGGACTCCAGGGACCCTAACCTTACCTCTCCAGAACTGGTTAGGGCCTGGCATTTCCCGACTTCCTAGGACATGAGTTCAGCATGTGAGTAGAGTCAGCGCAATAGATACAGAGTCTACTTTTCACTCTTCGTTCTCTCTCCTCTGATGTTAGTTTAGAGCGACCTACCTCCATAGGTTCTACTGGAGGTGGAGAATGACGAACTTGGGATACTGAGCGAAGAGGCGCTTTGCAGGAAGTTACTCTCTCGGAATCTCTCTCATGAAATCTCATGTCTACACGATGGCAAAGGGAAATCAAATCATCCAAGGAGGAGGGTAATTCTTGAGAGGTCAGTGCGTCTTTAATTTTATCGGAAAGCCCCTGCCAGAAGGCGGCGATCTGTGCCTCAGTGTTCCACTGAAGTTCAGAGGCAAGTATCCGAAATTGAATGACATACTGAGCTACAGTCCGAAATCCTTGGCGTAGTCGGAGGATACTGGAAGCTGCAGAGATAACACGACCAGGTTCGTCAAAAATACTTCGAAACGCAGAAATAAACATGGCACTATCTTGCAATAAAGGGTCATTTCTTTCCCACAGAGGGGAGGCCCATGCGAGAGCCTGTCCGGAAAACAAAGAGATGAGGTAGGCCACTTTGGAACGATGAGAAGAGAAGTTATGAGGTTGAAGTTCAAAATAAACGGAGCATTGGTTAAGAAAGCCCCTACAAGTTTTGGGATCTCCATCATATTTAGAAGGAGTAGGCAGGTGTAGCGTGGAAGCGATGGACACCTGGGATGGCACTGGGGAAGGAGATGGAGATACTGGAAGATCAACGGTAGCTGCTACATTTTGCACAGGGGTTCCTTGGGAGGCTAAAGCCTGACAATATTGCAACAACTGTTGTTGGCGAACATCTTGTTGTTCGATTCGGGTGACCAGATACTGCAGCATCTCTTTAGCTGTTGGTTCCGATCCTGGGTCTGTCATGGCCTGATCTTACTGTCATGGGCACTAGGAGTCTTGCCCAGGAATTCACCAGATGACTGGGCTTACCAGAGTGGTGACGTTAACACAACGGTCCTCTGGTAGCAGGGTGACTAGCGGAACATATATCACAGCAGATGGAGAGAGAATGCCAATAAATAATAGGAAAGTCAGTGACTTTCATCAATCTTGGTCAATGAGTCAGCGACTAGCTGATATTGTGGAAAGGCAGATTTGAACACGGAGATCAGGATGGACGTGAGCAGATGCGGGGAGGTAGTAGGGAAGTCAGTGGTCTGCGTACAGCAAGTTGTACCACTGCTATGGTGAGAAGACTTGTCCAGGTGCAGGTAGGTAGCGGGGAAGTCAGTGGTCTGCGTACAGCAAGTTGTACCACTGCTTATGGTGAGAAGACTTGTCCAGGTGCAGGTAGGTAGCGGGGAAGTCAGTGGTCTGCGTACAGCAAGTTGTACCACTGCTTATGGTGAGAAGACTTGTCTAGGTGCAGGTAGGTAGCGGGGAAGTCAGTGGTCTGCGTACAGCAAGTTGTACCACTGCTTAATAGGTGAGGATGTGTACAGGTGTCGATGAGTGGAGGCATACAAAGGATAATAGGATGCAGACACTGAGAGCACAGAGGAACTTGATCCCAATATATATGCAGCGTATCCAGCAAAGTCTATAACGGTATGTGTGGCGTTGCTTGGTAGAGACTTGCTCAGCACAGATATGCAGGCCAATAAAGGATAGTCAATCACAATTATGTATATAATGACTGAGTAGTATGGTTAATTCCAAACAGATATGCAGCGTAACAATAACAGTCTATAGCGGGTATGGATACCGCTGCTGAAAGTGGAAACTTGTCCTAGCGGATATGCAGAGTAAACGTAGAAAGTCAATAACAGATAGGCATACCGCTATTCAGTAAAACAGTCTGTCCACAGGAAGATGCAGGGACTGCAGAGACGCTGAACGGCAGAGACGAGTGTAGGAACCATAGATGAGTAGATCCGGTAATCAGAGTCTAGATGAGGACACAGGCAGGAAACAGGAGACTGTAGCAGGAATGGAAACCAGTGATGAGTAGCACAGGGAATCCACAGGAACTGAAGACACTAGTAGTACACAGGAGACAGTAGCGGGTATGGAGACCAGCGATGAGTAGAACAGGAATCAGCAGGAAACTGAAGACACTAGTAGAACACAGGAGACACCTTCAGAGACTCACAGGGAATGAGACTCAAGATCAGGCAATGAGGTAATGAGCACAGGTGCCTTAAATAGGGAGAGTTGCCTGATCAACCAATTAGATTAAAAGCAACAGTCACAAGAGTTCTTGGGTACTGTGCATGCGCAGTCCATCAGGATGGCGGACGGCCGCGGTTCAAGATAGGTGCCGGCAGGAAGGCTAGGGAGCCACGCACCAGCGTAGAGGCACTCACGGTCCGGTGAGTGACAGTATGAAGTTTGCTCCTCGCTTTATTGGTCCTTATACTATTTCAAAAATTATTAATCCAGCTTCTGTGAAATTATCTTTACCAGCTGCTCTTCGGATCTCCAATTCGTTCCATGTCTCCTTGTTGAAACCATTGATCATTAACCATTTTTCGTCTACCCATACTTCTTCTACAGCACCTAAAGTTCACTTGGATCAAGAATTCGAAGTCAAACAAATATTGGATTAAAAAATCTCTAAAGGAAGTTTGAAGTATTTAGTAGATTGGAAAGGGTTTGGTCCTGAGGAACGTTCCTGGATCTGCGCTGCGGATGTTCATGCTCCAGTTCTGGTTAAGAACTTTCACAAGAACTTTCCTTCTAAGCCGAATCCTAGGTAGGCGGTGCCCACCTTTAAAAGGGGGGGGTACTGTCACACGCTGCTCATTTGGCTTCCACAGACAAAGACTAAAATACTCACATGTGTCTCATTAACAGACTTCAAACCTCTAAGTTCTGATCTGCACATGTGCAGACTGATTACCTGTCTACTTCTAATTAAGATTCCTATTGGTTCCTGCGTTGGCTCCAGACTTGAAAAGGCACTTCCTCTCTTTCCTCTGGGCCTGTTGATCAAGTTACCAGTCTGATTAGGTTCCTACCTATTCTGTGAGCTCTCACCTGGATCGTCAGTGCCTTGCTGTGTTGCTGTTAAAGACTATACAGCTCAATCTGCATCTGCCTTTGCTGTGTTGCTGTTAAAGACCATACAGCTCAAACTGCAACTGTGTCTGCTGTGTACTATTCCACAGACTATTCAGCTCAAGCTGCAGCTATCTCTGCTGTGTGATACTCCACAGACTATACAGTTCAAGCTGCACCTGTCTCTGCTGTGTGACACTCCACAGGTCGTATCATCAAGCTGCTTGTTGTTCTTTTCTCTGGCTGAACTGTTCATGTATTATTGAAAGCATTAAGGCATTATTTGGTTCCTGATTCCTGCCGCATCTATTGTGCATATACTGCTACCTGGACAGTTAATCTCTCCTCTGATGTGTGCTGCTCTATTGTGATACCATATACCTGCTGCCCTATTCTTTCCACCTTATTGCTGGACTGTTTATTCAATGCCATATCTAATTACATGCTGATTGTTCATATTGCATATGATATTGCCGGTGGCTCCGCCCACCTTGTACTACGCTCCTAGTGTGTATATATATACATATATCAAGACTTTCCTGTATATTCATTCTGTCATTAAACCGCTGATTGTACTTTTATCCTGCATCTGGCATCTATTGAACCTCAGGCTATCATTACCACTTACCAGTGTATTACCATATTCTCACTCCCCAAGGATCTGTTCCCACAACATCTATGAACAGATCCAGAGTCCAGAATACCAAACCGTGACACAGCCTATGATGTGTAACCCCCTGGACCCTCCTGATGCCTGGACCAATAGAAGCAAGCTATACCACCTGCATTGTTTCACTGTATCTCTGTTTGCATATAAGCAGTAGCTCTCATGTAGTGTTCAGTCACCTTGACCACAGACTTCAGACCTGAATGACTGTACACTGGATCCAGAGCGCCTGCGATAAGTAACGGCTGAACTTATTATTTCGCTTGAATATATTCTGCTACTTTTTGAGAATAAATCTTTGTGCGTTGGAAACACAAATCGAGATTCGACAATGGTTATTGGATAGCGACAAAACGCTCATAACAATGTACACAATTCTTTTCACATATCTCTACTTAAACCCTTAATTCTTAAATAATTTTCTAAGAATCTTCCTCCTCCTCCTCTCAAATCTGTCCTAGGAGAGGAGTATGAGGTTGAACGTATCTTGGACTGCCGTACCATTTGTGACAGAGAACAATTCCTGGTCCACTGGGAAGGTTACATCCCAAAAGAGAGGTCTTGGGTGGACAAGAAGGATTTACATGCCCCCCGTCTTCTTTCCAATTTTCCCAGGTGCCAGTCTGCTAACCGTTCTGTTTCAGGGAGAGGGGTGGGAGGTACTGTCAGGCACCGCCTCCGCATTGACATTAGGTGCGAGAGGCGGTGGCCTGTGACCTTCCGATCTCTGCGTCCCGTTACTATCCAACGGGACGCTTTCCCCCCGTTTCCTGCTGCGACATGCACATGCGCAGTTACTCTTGCGTCACGTTGCTAGGTGGCTTCCGGTCAGCGTGTCTGACCACCGGCAAACCGCTCACCAATCAGGGCTCACCTAGGGGGATTTATAGAAGGCTCTGGCACCACTATGGTGCCAGAGTATTGGTTTCACCCAGCTCCAGCACCTTGTTGTATTTCATTCCTGCTCCTGTTTTGACCTGGCTTCCCTCTGACCTTCTATTTGGATTTTGCCTTGCACCTTGCCGTTATTTCTGATTTCCTGGCCTGCCTCTGACTATTCTTTGGATCTCCCTTTGTACTGTGCTGCCCGTTTGGTTCCGACCCGGATTGATTGACTCTGTCCACTCTGTTACTACACTGGTGCCTGTTTTGGAGAACCGAGACCTGCACACCCTCTTGTAGCGAAACTCCCTTGCTGGGTCCCTGTTGAACATCTAGGGTCCGTTAGACTCCGTGGGGTAAATGTATTAATGTCCGGATTCTTCAACTCCGGCGTGTTCAGCGTCTTCGGCGATTAAATTTAAAGTGGCGCTGCATTGTAAATGGAATCTTCCCTTTACAATGCAGCGCCGCTTTAAATTTAATCGCCGAAGACGCTGAACACGCCGGAGTTGAAGAATCCGGACATTAATACATTTACCCCCGTGCCTCCTTGCTCAGCTGCACTAATACCAGCTAGTATCAACCTCTCAAATCATGACAGGTTCAGTGTGTTACCTACCAGTGACCACCTCATCCAATGGTCACTTCTACTCTGGGAGCAGACCAATCCTGCTGCTGCTCACCAGTCCTGGGCCACCTGTATTTGCCAAAACTCACCCGCTCAGCAGGCGTCCATCCTCCACCTTAACCCCTGGCTTTTAAGCCTGCCTGTCTTGGGGTTCAGGACTTTAGGTGCCCTTCCAGACAGCTAGAGAGGCCTTGTACGCCACTCTCAACATACAACTACACTACTCAATAGGGACCCAATGTCCCACTTCTGCAAGGAACAAGTGCCCACCTGCTGTATCAGGACCTAGTGTCCTCTTCCTAACTAGAGCCTTACACCCTCCTAGAGCTCCAGGGCTTTGTGCACTCCTAACCAAAAGGACCTAGCACCATTTTAACCACAAGGGCCTTACGCTCTCCTAGCACTCAAGGGCCTTGCGCCCTGCCTAAACTCAAGGGCTCTTGCGTACTATCTAACTCTAAGGGCCTTGTGCCCTGCAACTAACTATTAAAGGCCTTTTGCCCCCTCACTACCTAGGGACCTTGTGCCCCAAGTTACTACCTAATGGACCTTGTGCCCAACTCTAACTTGAGGGCCTTGTACCCTAACTAATGGGCCTGGTGTCCAAGCCACCTATGAGAATTGCGCCTACTATCCTAGGGGCCTTGTGCTCCAACTAACTACAGGCTGGGCCATCTTAACATTATGGGCCCTCGGGCAAAGCAGTGCACTGGGGCCCATATATTATATATATATATATATATATATATATATATATATATATATATATATATATATATATAATGTATGCAACACAGAAATGGTGAGTCGTCTTCTTTCTTCTTTACTTCAAGCTTCACCGTCTTCACAGGCACCTCGGTGGCTGGGCACAGCTCCACAGTATAATCAGGGATATGATAAGTTCTAAAAAAGAGATGGGTTTTTAGAGAACATCTAAAGATCTGAAGGCTATGGGAAAGCCTGACTGAGTGTGGTAGGGAATTCCATAAGTGGGGAGCAGCACAGAAGAATTTTTGTAGGCAGGAGTGAGAGGTGGTTACCAGAGACGAGACAAGGCGCAGGTCAGAGGTAGATGTAAGGGGGTGAGTATTTTGATATGAGATTTGAGATGTAGGAAGGTGTGATGTTGTTGAGGGCTTTGTAGGCAAGGGTGAAAAATTTGAATACAATTTTGGAGGACAAGGAGCCAGTGTAGGGATTTGCAAAGTAGTGTAGCAGATGTGGAGCAGTGAGAGAGGAACATCATTCTTTCAGCAGCATTTAGGATGGATTGAAGTGTGGATATATGGGTATCACGAATGCCAGACAACAGTAGTCAAGACTGGAGATGATTAGAGAATGGACAAGTATTTTGGTAGCATGTTGAGTAAGAAAAGTGCATATTCTGGCAATGTTTTCAAAGTGGAATCAATAGGACTGGGAGAGAGTGTGGATGTGAAGAATAAAGCAGTGGGCGGAGTCAATTGTAACACCAAGGCAGCGGGCTTGGGGGACTGAGGAAATTGTGGTGTTATTGACAGTGAGAAAGATTTGTGGGGAGGAGGCAATTCTTCAAGAGGGAAGATAATAAGCTTTGCTTTGGACAAGTTGAGATTTAGGTAGCATTGGTCCCCTCCACTACCAGTTGAGGTCCCACAAGGCTATGCTCTTGACCCTTTACTTTTTTCATGTTTTTTACAAAGGCTTTTACATAATAGAGCCGGTGGGTCCTCACATTGCCCCCTTAATACTAGCAAGGTAGCTGTTACCCTTTAAAGTGTTGTCACTCTGAATGCCGGCTTCTTCTACAAGCGGGGTTCACAGCCCGGTTGCGGGAATTATTGTGTTTCACTTTCTGTGTAAGTCGCTATTTCCAAAGTGTCTACATTACTGTCATCAGAATTATTTTGTTGCTCTCACTTGTGTCAGACATTCCACCGCTGTCTCGTACCGCACCCGCCTGATTAGGGCAGAACAATGCAAACATAGGAGAAATTGTTTTCGTGAAGATGAGATGTGGATTGTGTTAAGAGTACTTAGGTGTCATTGTGCATGTGTGAATTTGGGTGCAGGGGGTAGGACATGAGGTAAGGTGAGGCTGAAGGAAAGGAGGTTGTGGTCAGAGAGTGTAAATGTTAAGTTGGTAAAACTAGAGATGGGAGAAGACAAGGTCAATGGTGTGTCCATCACAGTGGGTGGGAGATGAGGTCCACTGGGAGACACCAAAGGAAGTGAAAGAAGTTTAGTGGCAGGAGAGACAGTGGAATTATCAATGGGAATGTTGAAATTGCCTAGTGAGCCATGAAGATTCAATTAATTTAAAATTAAGGCCACATTGTGTTGGGAGAGGCAGGCTCTTCTGTCTCATCTGTCTGCCTCTCTTGCAGCCTGCACACATGGGACAGTGTCTTTCATATTGTGTGAGTCCCATGTCAGACATCATCAGTATGGACACATAGGGGAGAGGGCGGACATACTTAGGGGAAGGGAGGGAGGAACGTATTTTAAGATCCATGGCCACATGAAGGCGACTGGTCCCAGAGGAGGAGCCAGCGACCAGGAACCACACTGTACCTGATCCAGGGAGCACCATTAAAGAGGGTGGCCCGGAGCACGTGACCCCCCCTTATTAAACTGGCGCTGTGAAACTATGGCTAAAAAATATATTTAATTTTAGAAAAGTAAAAACAAAAGGTTAAATAATATTCATATTTTGCTGGGATTCACTTTTCTAGTATGAATTGCACATATTTACAGAGTAAGAAATATTTCATTATTGCTTGTATTTTTTCAAGTGTTTTTATTGAAATGTTTCAAAACATACAACACAAAACCAATATAACCCATAGCTAAACTACCCCCAACAGAAATACACATCAAAGCGACATAATAAAAACTATAGCATTGTGTATCTGAATAGGTAATAAATCAGCTTAATCAAAACCAATAAAGCATTGTAGGCATTAACAACATAAAGTAGGAAAATGAATAGACCGCACAAAGCTGCACAGAACTTTCGAAAAAAAAGAGAGAGAGGAATTATTGATTGCATGTTCCTGTGTGAAATGATATATGCTACAGTTTGTAGTAAGAAATTGTCTGTTTGTGCAGTTACATTTTCAAATATCTACCTAATAGGACTAAATAAGCTATATGAACAAGAGCCAGAGCTGCAATTTTGTATTTGGAAAAGCGATAGGTTAAATATTTGGATAAAGCATATTTCCATTTCACTTGAGATAACGCACGTCATAGAGTGCATTAGTGTAAAACATGAACTGCATACATTCAAAATAAAAGGGACAGGCTCCATCACAACACAGCCTATTCTATGCACACTGTTTAAATGTATTATGAAGCCAGGACCATTTGAAGACATTAATAGGCCCAAGGAAAAGATTATATTAAGGGGCCCTCCATGACACCCTGATACTAACAAACACAAGGAATAACTTGCTACTGTATCCCAAACGTGAAGTGTATCTAGATTTTCAAACAAAAGAATTTAGGGGCATATTCAATTAGCCGCTGAGAACCTCTAGAACCGTTGCGAAGGCACTCTGCGGCAATGTAACACTGCGGATCCCCCCCATAGGGGTGTAAGGAGAAATCTGCGATGTTAATGTACCGTAGTACCTGAAAACAGGCACAGTTGCGTCTAATTCAAGGGTCAGGGAACTTTTTTACCTTTTACCCCAAAGTATATTTAGATACGCCGACATTACCCCCTTGATTTGAAAGGAAGAAAATCATATTAATTATTGGAATTCAAAATTTTATTGAATCTATTCAAAATTTCTTTGAAAGCTTCAACTTCAAAATTTCAGGTTTTGGAGAAATGATGTTGCTTCATTTTTGATATGAGAGCATCAATATTGGGGCATTTTGATGTGACAGCAATTTGGATACAGTCTTCAGCGTCCAATCGATTTCTCTGCTTTGTTTTTATGTTCGTTAGAGTGGAAAATCCTTGTTCACAAAGGTAGCTTGTTGCAAAAGGCAGCAACTTTTTGACTGCCTCCTCATGTGCAATTTTGAATGCCTTTGCAGCTGTTGACATCCAAAAATATGACAGATCTGCTTTGTTTTCAAATGCAATACGTGCTTCATTATTGCATCAAAGCTCAAGAAATGCCTCTGCCAACCCTTGAGTCTCTTCTGGTACAACAGCAATTTCACATTTAAATGGGTCTACAATCCAACTGACAGCATGTGAATCAGCAGCATTACCCCCCGGAATTTCATTTTTACCCCATTTGGGGTAATTTACCCCTGTTCCCTGACCACTGGTCTAATTGAATATGCCCCCATAAGTTGTTTTTAATATACTTTTTGTAGGGTAACGGCCAAACCAAACTAGGAAAATAGATCTGGTCATAGAGAAATAAACCACCTCCAGTGTTGATGGGTAGGATTTAAGACCTAGATTTCCCAATACAGATCTTTGTCATTTTTATGAAGTAAAGACAGAGCGGCTTGTGAGGTTTAATGTCCAGTAGCATAGTGAGAGGCTGTTTGCAATTTCAAGCACAGCAACTTTCTAATAAGTGATTTGTGCAAGTTCTTGTTTCTGTTTAACATAATTACAAAGAGAATGAATCCACACTAAAGATCATGTATGTGATGCCTAGTATAGGCTATTACCGATATCTGTACGCCTATATTTATTAATTTTGCGTAAGTTTATAACTTGATTCTTTTCACTAAGTGATGGTCCCCAGAACTGACAGTATCAATGGATTAACATAGAAAGACAAATATTCTGATTGGGGCACTCTTTGTAACAGACAAACTTTTATAAAATAACATCTTTATACAATTCATTTGATCTGTTTTCACCTAGTTTTGAATATTGTTAGCGAAATATAAAATTGTAACGTGAAAAGTGTTTGTGCTCTGTACTTTAAAAAAATATAACTGTTAAAAAATCCACTTCCATTGCCTTGTCCACTTATTATTTTATTATATCCAATTAATAATCTCCTTTTAATTAATGTAGATTGGTCTAAAAATATTTACCACTTACTAATTGTTCATAATAAGGTCTATGCGTATTAGATTTCAGTAGTTCTAGAACAGGGGTCGGCAACCTTTGTTTATCAGTGCGCCGGCAAAAACGTCTTCAAGGCCAGGTGTGCCAGCAGTGTGTGTGTATGCAAGTGTATATATATATATATATATATATATATATATATATGTGTGTGTTGAAGTGTTCTGTATATGGTGGTAAGCCATAACAATGAGCCCGATGACCCTTATGACCTTAGAATTGCATAAAAAAATTTTTTAGGACACTAAAAAATGAATAAAGAATTATATAATTTTATACTTACCTCTTCCAGGCGTGATCTGGTCCGCAAAGGTGCTTGGGAGGAACTGCGCAGCAGACACCGAACCGCAGCAGATCAAGTCTTCTCCGGCTGTCATTTTTAATAAATGACAGCTGGAGAAGTGCTGAACTGCTGCGCTTGCGCAGTGTCGGGGAAGGAATGACAGCCGGAGAAGAGCTGAACATTCAGCTTTTCTCCGGCTGTCATTTAGAGCGGTTGAACGGCGTGCCAGGACTCAGGGGGCTGAGTGCCAGGGGGTTGCCGACCCCTGATCTAGAACAAATTACTGTGATATCATCATATGCTAAATCCAGTGCCTGTCATAAGCATTTCTTATTGAGGCAATGTAGGGTATCCCAGGGAATGTGTGTTATCACATGTTAGTTTGTGTAATGTATATTCTTATTTAGCAGTCAATTACATAAGCTAAGAAGACTAGTTGAATATAATGATGGGAACTACATTTACAGGAACAGATACAACTTTCTGGGTATCTTTCCATTTTACATTTTGTATTATGAATTTTAAATTGTACTAACAGATTAAAACCAAATAAAATGAGCATAGCTGTGTAGGATATACCTTGTCTTATGTTGGCACGTGCAGACACTTCAGGAGGCATCGGGATACAAATGATTTTAGAACACAGCTTACTAAACATAACTACAAACAGGACTAAAGCACAATTGTTAAACAGTGGGTGTCATGAATGTGAAAAACTGAGAAGGTGCAGCACAAATGCAGCGTTTTTATTTAGTGAGATGAGATGCAATTATGTATATGAGTGTAATGAAACTGTATTTTAATGAAAGTGTTTTGTGATTGCAGACAATTTGGAATTAAATGTAGATATATATGGTTTTGCTCTATATGACCGAGTTTAGGGCCTGTACTAGTTTTCAGGTCACACAATCCTTCTATTTCAAGGTTATGGGAACCCTATTTGGGGTGTTTCATATGAAATGCAGGATAAAAGCAGCAATCCTATTGCTTGCAGGCACAGATCATAATGATCAGTTCCTCCCTTTCCTCCACATGACATGCGCACTGTCCCATGTGTGCAGGCAGCAAAAAAGAAAACAGAAGACCCTGCCTCTGCATCGTTGGATGCAAAAATGTAAGTGTGGGGAAAATGGTAATGTTAATGAAATGTAGATGGGAGCTTTGGCTATTAATTTAATGGCGAGAGTGGCGGCTAATAATTTAACAGTGGGTGGGTGATATTAATTTATTGGCAGGGTTATTGGGAGCTATTTAATGGTTGTGCCTATTAATTTAAAGTGGAGTGATGGACTATCAATTTCTGTGGTAGTTAGGGGGTTAATAACTGAATGCTGTGACATGAGCAGCAAGTAGTGAAAGCTGCAAGAACAGTAGGACAGAACAGTACTGTGACTGGTTCACTATTAAATAACTTTTGGTAAAAATGTATTTAAAGCAAATAGCGCAGGGCACTTATTTATGTAATTGCATTTGCACTTATTTTTTTATATTGTGCATATTGAAAAATAGGAAATCGTTATTTCTGAGACCAGGGGAAGAAATTTGTCTTGTTTAACCTTGCTATAGGATATGCCTATTTCTGATGTATATATTTGATACAATGAACCTGTGTTTACAAAACCTCTTGTGTATTGTGATGTGGGAAACTGGCTTGTTGTGGGTCCTTTTGTTGTTCTGTGTGAATATGTATTCCGAATGGTCTGATGAAAGGCCACATGCTAATCAGGCCTTTTGATGTGTGAAGTTTAACTTGGAGACAGGAAGGTTTAATTTAAAACGTGCTGCTACATTTCCTGCATCTCAAACAAAGATGCAGGATATCACAGAAAGGTTTTTAAGAATTTCATAGCTAGGTATAAATATTAGTGGCTTTGCAATGTATGTAAATCAATGTTTTGGTAAACGGGTTTACATCCTGATTCTAAAAATAGCCTATGTCAGAACTGTATAAAAGATGAGCTGTGTGAGCATGTAAGTGTTCTTCTGATTTTTCATCTGACCTGATCACACTGGAATCTTCCACCAGTGTGTGTGAGCAAATAAACATCTTGCTTCAAAGACCTGCTTGGAAATATCTTCAATATCGTTGTATTCCTGTGATCTACAGATTAGACCCTAAAATCTAATCTGTTCTCCGGCTGTCTCTGCGGTTTGGACCCAAGCTATTCCAGTACCAACGCTCTGCCTGCTACCCAGCAGCCCTGGTTAGTGTGATAGGCCAGGGGGGATTCATTCACAGCAACCCGGATCCATAGTAAGAGGTCCGGAATTACCAGCCCAGGTACATCAGCAACGAGGTACACTAGCAGCGTCAGTGACCCAGAAGAAACCCGGTACTGGATGCCAGTAAGGAGTCCAGTGGTGGCAGCATTATAAGCCCCTCCTACTGTGGCAAGAGGGCGCATTTTGGATAACAAAAGGGAATGGTGGCAAAGTAAGCCCAGCCGGTTCCCAGCACCAACAGACAGGGTGGCATTGGCAGTCCATCCTGTCACAAGTACAGTCTGCCAACTGTCCTGATTCTGGTGGGGTGTATCTTAAGATATGCTTTGATTTGAATATGGACGGAACTGCATGCTCTTTTTGAACATGGATATAATAAGTTGCGTTTGAACTTGAATCAGACCCATTATCCTCAACACAAGTGGATAGTGTGTGTGTGTGTTGAGGAATTAATTGGTGATGTTCTGGGGGAGAATAGGTTGGAGTGAAATAGAGGGGTGTAAATGGGTAGGATCAGTCCTAATCTGGTGGAGACTCAATTGGGGTCCGGATTACCATGAATTTGTGGATAATCAAATCGGTGATCTCAATCTCAATGCATGACCTGGCCAACAGAATTTTATAGCACTCTCCTCCACCAACCCCACAGAAACGTTTCCTACCTATGCCTGTAAAACACTAAAAATACAATGATTTTGACACGGTTTCTGCAATTCGATTATTACTTGGTCTCTCCCAAAGTGTGGATATTTCGATTTTAAGATGCAAAAACCTTTATGTGCCACTTTTGGAGTTTACCCAAACAAATCAGACTCAAAATTGGACATGGAAAGAGAACCAGTAGTGAGCTTTGCACATGGGTGTTTACATGACGAATTATAGGTGTCTATTTATGACAGTTTTTAAATCAAAATCCCCCAAAACGGCAGATGCATATTTAAGTAACGTTGACATTTATTAATAGGGATATCTACGATATTTTTGCCTCCTTCGAACTCGTAAGCAGTTCCCAGAGTCATATATAGGGACTGCTATTTAGCACAATGTAACAATCAAACATTTTCAGAACTTATGCCCTGACAATGGAGTTAGCCATTCAAGCCTATGGGGAGAGCATTGTGGTAGTGAGGGATCTTCGGATCTCTCACCTTACCTGCTCTTCCCTCAGGACAAAGGTGACCACCATAGCAGGGCCATCTCTGCCATTGGTCACAATGGGCAGGTGCCCGGGGGCCCGTCCGAGGCAGCGCTGGAAAAAAAAAATCCTGCAAAAAAAAAAAATTACTTACCTTGCGGTCACGTCAGCTGGCGATCCGGCTCCCTCTTCCGTGCTGTGCTCGCAGTGAATGTTGGGCGCCCAACATTTACTGCAAGCACAGCACGGAGGAGCGCAGAAGAGACAGGGATCGGACTTAAGGTAAGCTAAGGGGGCCCCTATATATATATGTGTAAAAAAAAGTGTTTATATATATATATCTTTTTTTTTACATACATATAGTTTTAACACACACACATATATATATATATATATATATATATATATATATATATATATATATATATATATATATATATATTTAGGGGCCCTTGTGCACTGCACTGCCCGGGGGCCCCATAATGTAGTTAAGGTGCCCTGCACCATAGAGGACAGAGCACAGAGGAGACAGGTCTTTGGTTTTTCGTGACTGTTGCCCTAGTGAATAATTTTAATAAATAGTCACGATATTTCAATCCTTATCGAAAATAGTTGTGTTGAAAATGTTGTGGATAATATGTCTCATAATATCTCTATACAGTCAGAGAGCAGCGTGCCGCTCCCCGCTACACTATGCCCACTCTCCCGCGCTATGGCCGCTGTGTAGACGCAATCACTCACATAGATGGTTGTCATGGTTTCTAGGGGGTCACATGTGTGCAGCGAGCTCCTCTGTAGCTGACAGGCGGCACGGTAGCGGCGGCTGCGGGAGGCGGAGGATGCTGTACCCTCTATACCACTGACACTAGAGCGAGCAGGCGCTAATGCCGACTGCAGACAGGATTATATTGCCGCGGCGGCTCTCACAGTGATGAGGGTGCAGGCTTCCAGTCGGCCGCTGATTTTGTGTTTGTAGTTACCACCCGCGCATTTACTTCTCTTGCTGGGGAGCAGGCTAACTGTGAAGTATCAAAGCAGCGGCGTGGGAAGGTATTCTGCATCATTGATGTAATTGTATGGGGAATCTCTGCAACTGAGGACCTCTGGATTGGTGTTTCTTCCTCCATCACAACTATATAGTGTTTTGTGTCCTCCGGAAGCAGCACCAAATCCCCTGGATTGTCTTCCCTCCTGCTGAGTGGCTGTCTGGATTTATGTCCCTGCACCAATAACCTCTAATGCACCGTATCCCTTCCTGCTTTTTGGACTAGCATCACTTTTGCTAATGACTTGCTTTATTTCCTTTTTCTAAATCCGCCTTTATTATCCAATTCTGTATATTCAAACCTTTCACAGTGGTTACTGCCTGGCTGTGTCTGTGCATTCATTCTGCTGGACCTCAATAACTTCTACCTTTATGAATGTATGCATTTAGGGAATATCTTATTTAAAACATAAGTGTATCCCTTTCAGGTAAAGCCATTCCTCTCTCTGTGAGCTTGCCTTTCTTTCCTGAAGCAGTATATCAATGACAGTGGCTATTTCATATCTCCTGCTCTCCTCTATGTATCTGCTCATTTCCACATTCCTTACCTGGACAACCTGTCATTGTCTAGCTACCAACAGAGAAGCACAATCCACGGCTTTCCTTGTGCTATAGATATATACACGCTTACATTCATATATTTATATATTCTTCTGTATAGATATTGACTTTTTTTTTTTCTTTTTACTTGCCACTTAAATCCCTAATTTGATCGTTGCCCCAGGAATGAGTATAGAAATCCCAGAGGGGCTGACGGAGCTGCTGCAGAGGTTTACAGTGGAGGTGCTGAGGAAGCAGCCTGAAGACCTGCTGGAATTCGCCCTGCAGTACTTTACCCAACTGAAGGAGTCTCAGAGCCAGGGGGCTACCCTAAGTCATGGCACGGACTTCCCTTTCAGACACTCCAAAGGAGTCAACTTTGCTGATGAGCCCATGCAAACGGACTCTGAAAATGGTGATGAAGAGGAAGATGATGATGATGAGGAGGAATTTGTTCGTGAGTGTCATTTAGATACATTATAGTTTCTTTGTTCTTTTGGTTTGTGTTTTAGGCTAATATTTTGATAAAGGTATCTTTTTGTGCAAGTGGTAACTGTACATGTTGCAGAATAAGCTGTCTATACTGTATTCATAGAGACAATACAGCCAAGGAATAAATAAATCTGCATACTGTAATCCATGATCCATCAAAATCATCTGCATTCACATCAGTACACACATCCATGGTAGCAGGTTATACCTTGCCTACTAATTTATCTTTAATCATACTGTTTGAATATGGCTTTCTGTGGTTTTTTTTTAAAGTAATTACAGATTTATAGGCATTGCCATATATGGAAAGTATACAGTGGCCATTAAAATGGTTTAATGGTTGACAGCTCTAGATTGCTTCTTTCTGCAGAGATCGGAAACATGATGGGTAAATCTATAAGCTATTCAAAACAATGTTTAAGAGAATCCTCTCGGAAGAGCAGAAGATATGCAAGACTTGTCTGTCACCTACTTTACATAAAAGCAGTAATAATGACAGCAAATGGGTTAAAGATGATAGCCAGCCTTTCTTTATTGCTGAGGGTTGTATTAATGTACCACATAAAGGATGCATGTGTGTCACACAGTGTATATCCTGTTAAAATGGAGGAAATATGTGCTTGTCACATTGTAATATGTGAAACTGCTTGAGTGCAAAACCACACTTATTATTTTATTTCTATCTTTTGTTTTACACGCCCAGCATATTGCTTTTATTTTATTTTTGGCAAACCTATCAGGTGATTAATATTGCATCCTATTCTGTTGAACTGTTGTTCATTCATATACTGTATTTGTAAAATGGGCTGGAGTATTTTCTTTCAGGATGTGCGGGATCTATCAGCCAATCACAGACTACAGCACTTTGCTTATAATGAATGGAGGCATCTGCTAGGCATCTTAAAGCTGGAAAGAAAAATTCCCATGTAAATGTAATAAGCCCTCCCTATATCTCAGCCCTCAGAATGCATGTAAGAATTGGCATTATAGCAAGGGTGGTGTTGTAAAACAGTGATGTGTATTTGAATTATTACATTTGAGCACTTTTGATAAAAATATTTTGCTTTAAATTGTTTGTTTAAAGACATGGCTATGGCATAGCTGCTAACTTTAGAGTGTACTTATTAAGTTTTATTTTATATTGATGTAAACATAGGGTATTTGTACTGGATCAAACAATTTTCCATAGCTGCCAGGTGTCTGGAAGATCAATTGTCTTGTATCAGAAAATTACTACTAATACTAATTAATATACACTCGGGAACTGATTCATTATGTAAGGTAAGGCAAAAGAATGAGTAAGATTTCTCCTGACAAAACCATGTTACAGTGTAAGGGGTGCAAATTAGTTTATTACTTTGCACATAAGTTAAATACTGGTTGTTTTTCATTTAGCACGCAAATACTTGATAGCTTTATTTTTATGCTGAATTTTAAAGTTTATCTAGGACATGCCCTACCCCAACTATAAATCTGTCCCCATATTTAAAATTTAAATCTCCCTCCAATGCAACATGGTTTTGCCAAGGTGCAAAATTACTCACTTTTTTGCTTTACTTTCCTTAATGAATAAGGTCCTCAGTGTTCACTTTATTAGTTACACCTATACTTCTGCTTGTTAATGCAAACATCTAATCAGGCAATCATGTGACATCGACTGCATAAAATCATGCAGATGCGGTCAATAGGTTCAGTTGTTCAGACAACACTTCTTAATGGGGAAGACCTGTGATCTAAATAACTTTGACTGTGGAATTATTGTTGATGCCAGATGGGGTGATTTGAGTATCTCAGAAACTGCTGATCTTCTGGGATTGTCACGCACAACAGTCTCTAGAGTATACAGACAATGGTGCGTAAAACAAAAAACATCCAGTGAGCAGCAATTCTGTTGGCAAAAACACCTTATTAATGAGAGAGGTCAGAAGAGAATGACTAGAGTGGTTTACGAAGGCAACAGTAATTCAAACACCATGCATTATTTAACATATCTTGAATTCTGATTAGCTCCTGGAACATTTATACATTTATTTACGATTATTACTGGTAGCTTTTTTATATAATACAACTTGTATTTACATTTAGTTGACCTCTGAAGATGGTTTGGTCTATGAACATTGTCCCTAACTGTTGACACTGGTAAACCCTGCACATTACCACTTATATTGTTTTCTATGTTCAATGTAATTTTTAAGACCTGTTTAACTTGGATCACCCACCTTATTGTATTCAATCTTCCTCTTCAGCTTGTTGAGGATGTTCTCCGATTAGATTCTATTGCAGTACATGACTGTGTTGATTATTTGGTTGGCATTGGCCTTTCTTCTCATTTGAGTATATAAGTGAGGAAAGTCCTACATGCTACAGAAGCAGTTTTATAATCTATAGTTAGATAGTGGAAGAAACAGGGATCCTAACAGTTCATATATCAAAGTTATTAGTATATGTTCTTATGCCTTCCATAAGTAGATGTGGCTAGACACAAAGTCATATGTGTGTGTATAGCAAGGGAAATCTCAGCATTCTTCATGGGGTGCCTCATAGTGTAAAACCAGGCATTTATTTAAGCTTCTTAAAAACAAAATCATTCCAGCTCTATTCTGGCATATGGGGTGTAGAATATCCCCACACATAATGTATAGTTGAGCGGTGTATCTTTAATTCAGTTCATTAATTGTTTATGAAGCTTAAATAAATATTTGTTTTTACACTAAAGGGGAGATTCAATTCAGCGATGTGTTTCTGGAACAGTCCACGGAGACACATCCCGCCAATGTTGAGGGTGGAGTTTCTGTTCATTTTTCCTTGCATTCGATAGAGGTACGAGGAAAAATGAGTGGAGATTCCTTACCATAATAGCCGACAATAAGCACAGCAGGACTTCACGATGATGTCCGTCCGGTTGCACATTGCGACCTATTGAATCTTCCCCCTAAGAGCCACCCCTTCTCTACATATATCAGCTGACCCGTGAAGAATCGATTGCTTTTCCCCATGCACCCTCGCAGGCAATATCCACAAGCTCATGCATGTGCATATGTATATAAGAATGGCCTGAGGAAGAGGTAATTTAACCCTTACCACTTTGGGTCAGTGATACTCAGCTACCCATGTGATATTTTGTTTAATTGTTAAGATTTTTTTATTTTTTTTTATCAATGTGCCTATAGCAACCAATCAGATTCTAGGCAACATCTCCACTTTTTCAAACCTGCCGTTTAGTAAATATACCCCTTAGTGTTAAACATTGGAGCTCCAGCACTGGACTTATTGGATTTCTCAAAGGAACTTTACTTACTAAATGTAAACGGACATGGTAATAGCGAGACAAATATGCTACTGAGCATTTAATAACTACTCTCATTAATTAAACAATTAATTAAAAGGTTGCTTCCCATTTATCCAGGAAAAACATTCCTTTTCTACTCTAAATTAACTTTGTTTTAGACATATGTATCACTATATAGCATTCAGATACATAGCATAGGATAGGATAAAAAATATTTATGTATTTTCAATAAAGCATAACTGTTTAGCCTATATAGAATAATACATCAAGCTTCTTTTACTCTGAATTCTGAAGGGTTTTATACGTGTTTACCTGAATTGTCTGCAACTCAGATTCCATTCCAGAATACAACTGCCATTTCTCTCAAGTATTACTACAATTCTTATCTTTGCTAAATAAAACTCTGCTAATGCCAACTTTATTACTATATATGCACCAGATGATCCTATATTATATGTAACTGACAAGCGAAATAGAGATGAATATAGGGAAAAAATAAAGGAAGAGGGAGTAAGAAACATAGAAACCAATCATAATGGAACATTGAGTGAGATTGCACTCACGACACATAACATATGAAACCTGAGCAAAACTAAAAACATTAAGTGTGCGTCAGATAAGAGACAAGTAAAAAAAACTTGATGGAAGGGGAAAGAGGTGAGAATTATTCACTATGAAGTTGGCAAGTTTTGGTTTAGAGTATCAGTTATTATGCAGTGGGGGGTTCAGCCTTAAAGTGGTTTTATCAAAGTGTTCATGTTCTTATAAAGTTGTCGGGAGCACCAGGATAATTTAATAATTTGAAAGGGTTCACGAAAATATCTCCGCTGTGTCCGTGGGGAGAATGAGCCAAGTGCTCTGTGTCTTTAATTGTTAGTCGGTTAGTCTTAAAAGAAAGAGTTGTAGAATATTTCAAATTCAGTAACTTACAGGATCCCAAACAGCATGGATTTACTTGGGGAGGAGGAGGAGGGGGGGTGGGGGGGGAATCATGTCAAACAACTCTTATTGACTTTTATAACTGGGTGACTAAAGTAATAGATCAAGGCAGGGCTGGACTGGGACTAAAAATCAGCCCTGGCATTTAAAGTACACAGGTCCACCTTAATTTCAGCAGGAAATCGTGTGCTGCCGCGCAGCGTCTGTGCCGAAAAGGGCGTAACCACGTTGTGTTGTGGACGTGGCCAACATGGGGCATTGATACATACATTATAACAAAACATTACACCCTCCCAGCCACATCATGCCATCCCCCCAGGCACATAATGACACCCAGCCCATTGTACTTATCATCATCATCATCAGTTATTTATATAGCGCCACTAATTCCGCAGTGCTGTACAGAGAAGCTTACAATTTAAATTTATTAACATAGACACACACACACACACACACACACACACACACAGACAGAGAGACTAGGGTCAATTTTGATAGCAGCCAATTAACCTACCAGTATGTTTTTGGAGTGTGGGAGGAAACCGGAGCACCTGGAGGAAACCCACGGAAACACAGGGAGAACATACAAACTCCACACATAGTTATCTATGCCTCTGATGCTGCAGACATCCATCAGGGTGGGAACTTCCTGTAGAATCCTCGGCTTGTTCTGCAGGCTGTGTACTATCCAGGGATTGGGAGCAGCTATCTTCTCCCTCCTGCTAACCAGAGCTGGATTAACGCTTGGGGGGGCCTGGGGTATTTAAGACAGGGGGCCCCTATTATGTAACATGGTTATCATTTTAGACAAATACACAGGCAATACTTTGTGCAATACTGTTAGTTGCACGCAGCTCTGCCTTCACAAGCAGTACAGTGTGAAGTGGAACATACCTCCCAACTGTCCTTGTAGTCCAACCAAATCTCACTAAACGAGACATTCACCAAAATTCAGGACCGTTGGCAGACAGTCCTGCTCTCTCTCACCTGTTCTTGTCATTTTCACCACCTGTGGCTGCTGGTATCTTTAGTTGCTGCTTGTCTAGATCCTGGAATGTTGGAGGCCCTATTTGGAAGAAAAAATGGGTACATGTAATTTAAAAAACCAGCCCTAGTGTTTAATCAATACAACCCATGTTTTATAATTAGACCTTCCTCCAGCCTCAACATTAAAATACTAGTGGAACATACACACAACATTTTTCCCCCCAGCACACTGCTATAGCCAGCAACAGATCTGCCATTTCTACTGTAGATAAAAATGCAAAAGTCTTTGTTGCACACATTTGCAAATGTATGTTTAAGCCATCCGCCACGCCAAGGCGCTTTTGCTAATAGGATGGTCCTACTCTAAACAATGAGAGTCCCATATATTTGGGCCATACATATGTGTTTTTAAATTGAGAGCCAACTTACCAAAGAGGTACCCCAGAAGCCTCCAAACAGCAATTCAGTGCCAATACCCCCTCTCAGCTACTGACACCAACATGCCTCTCAGACAAATACAAAAGTGGAAGCTGCTCAAATAAATTTATAGGCCATAACAGGTGCTTGAAAGGGTGGGGTTATCCTGCAAGGAACATACACACAACATTTTTCCCCCAGCACACTGCTATAGCCAGCAACAGATCTGCCATTTCTACTGTAGATAAAAATGCAAAAGTCTTTGTTGCACACATTTGCAAATGTATGTTTAAGCCATCCGCCACGCCAAGGCGCTTTTGCTAATAGGATGGTCCTACTCTAAACAATGAGAGTCCCATACATTTGGGCCATACATATGTGTTTTTAAATTGAGAGCCAACTTACCAAAGAGGTACCCCAGAAGCCTCCAAACAGCAATTCAGTGCCAGTACCCCCTCTCAGCTACTGACACCAACATTCCTTTCAGACAAATACAAAAGTGGAAGCTGCTCAAATCAATTTATAGGCCATAACAGGTGCTTGAAAGGGTGGGGTTATCCTGCAAGGAACATACACACAACATTAAAATACTAGTATTCACATTTAATAAATAAATCTATTTCCCTGCCTCCAAACAACCCCAGGAATAAATAAAATAGCATTTACTTTTAAGAAATATAACTATTTCCCACAACCATCACTGCCATTAATTAATTTATATTCACATTTAATAAATAGACATTATTTTTTTGCCAAACAGCTCCACTTTCAATTTATAGCCCCCAAAACACCCCAGCATTAAATTAAATTAAAGGTCCAATCACCCCTTAAATTGCTAGGCCCCAATATTAAAGTGATCCACATCACCCCACAAATAAAATAGCACAAATTAAATAATTAGACCTCACCTAAACTTCAGCATTAATTTAATAGCCTACCTCCCACATTATATTAACACTCTTCCCCTTCCCTCATGCCTGAGTACGTGCCCCCAATTGATATTGAGCCACCATAGAGCCCACAAATCATATTATGCCACATTCGTACCCCAGTTCATACAATAGTGCCCCCAAATCATATTATACCACAATACTACCCCCAGTTGATATTATGCCACAATAGTGCCTTCAAATAATTTTATGCCATACAGTTGTGCCCCCAAATCATATTATGTCATACAGTAGTGCCCCCAAATAATAGTATGCCACACAGTAGTGCCCAAAAATCATATTCTGCCACAGAGTGAACATATTAGCACCACTAAATTATGTTTGTATAAACTGTGAGTTTATATAAATATTCATTAGGAATAATTATGGACTGTACAGCATCCTTCCCCCCTCCCCCATGCACAGTGCACTAATTGCCCGGGATCGGCACATCTGACCATCGGCCCTCATGGCATTTCCAGTCCGGCCCTGAATCAAGGGGGGGGGGGGGCATAAATGTATAAATACATTAGACTGTACAAAGAAGGACAGCTAAAATGGTACATGGCCTGCAGCACAAAACTTACCCGGAAAGACTAAAGACTAAAAGATCTTAATATGTATAGTTTGGAGCAGAGAAGGAAACGGGGAGATATGATAGAGACTTTCAAACATATCAAAGGTTTTAACAAGGTACAGGAGGGAAGCATTCTTCAAAGGAAGATAAGTACTAGAACATGAGGACATGGACTGAATCTGGAGGGAAATAGGTTCAGAGGAAAAACTACTACACAGAAAGGGTAGTGGTTAAGTGGAATAGCCTCCCAACAGAGACGGTTGAGGCTATTACAGTAGAGCAATTTAAACATGCTTGGGATAGACACAAGGACATTGTTACAAAGATTAAAAAATTAAATAAAATAAGGTTTGAGGTTACCATAGGTTAAAAATTGGGCAGACTAGATGTGCCAAATGGTTCTGCTGTCAAATTCTATGTTCTATGTTGGCCAGGTGTGATAACATCATACAATGAATCCTGTGCTGACATCAGTTCAGGAGGTAGACTGAGGAGGAGCACAGTAACATACATATGTCATTTTATTTTATTCTTATGCTTGTCCTATTTGACAAGTAATGACTGAATGGTAAAGGCAAGCAAATATTCTACCATTTTATATAATAATTTGTGACATTTGGACCATGTTTCCTTTGAAATCTATGACTATTTTACCTCATCTTTCCAATAAATGTTTAAGCTCTCATCCATGTTAAGAATTAAAATATGTAGATAAATTATATGACAACATATTTGTAAATCTTTTGCTTAACACTTAAAGGAAAAAAAAATGCCCCCCCACTATTTAAATATAAGCTGTATGGGTGCTATCATATGTGGACTTTACTAAAATGCAAATTCATTCATCAATGTTATTTTTTTTTAGAGCTAGAGAGCTGAACTGGTTTCTTTGTTTGGTGCATCACCTATGAATGTATTCTTGTTTTGTCAATATGTGGGTCACATATACAATGCTAAAAATATGTTTTACACAAATCCTAATGAATCTTATTTATAAATGCAGTATGAACATGGTGCAGTGCATAATCCTTTTTGGTATTATTCTAGGCGGACAGCACTACCAAAGTGCATAGGTTTTATGTAGCAATGTGGTAGGATTTGCAGAGAAGCAGAAGTTTGTACCTTTGGTGGGAGGTGTGTGACAGTGAAAGTATGGAGTAAGTGCAACGGTGTCTCTACTTTTGCATAGCAATTCAAAAATGAAATTTAATCTAGTAAAGAGAGATTATTGAAATCAGATAAAGGGGTGAAAAAGGCAAATTTTTAGGGTGATCCTTGCTGTGTGGAGGGCACACGGCCCTTTTCACTCCACAAAAAGACTTGATTGTTACACTTGCTCTGTGCTGGTGAAGGCCTATGTCTTTTAAAGAGATGCATCTTGCTCCTCCACATGCACTTTGGCGATGAAGAGCATTTTCTATTTCCTAGTTCACCAATCTTTAACCTCAAAGATTGGGATTCCTTCTGTACTTCCACTTGGACCACAATTTTTAAATCGTACAAATTCTAAAGCAAAGACTGGAAGTCTCTTCTAGTAATGAGCGTGAGGACCTCATCGTTGTTTTGGAGGAGAGTTACATTTTTTGTTTATTGCTGCTGGGGACATTTGTTTCTTAACATAGTATGCTTTCACCCCCTGCCAGTTACTTGCCCTTCGGCATGTTTAATAAGCAGGATGTGTTAAAGAGATTGGCTCATGAAAGGGTGTAAGTACTGTTAGGGAGTACATCTGTGATCAATCTAGCGGTTAGAAGGGAGCATTAGTTAAGTGTTACAGTCGAGTCCATAAATATTGGGACATCGACACAGTTCTCATATTTTGGGCTCTATACACTACCACAATGGATTTGAAATGAAACAAAACATGTGCTTTAACTGCAGACTTTCAGCTTTAATTTGAGGGAATTTACATCCAAATCAGGTGAACGGTGTAGGAATTACAATGGTTTCTATATGTGCCTCACACTATTTAAGGGACCAAAAGTAATGGGACAATCGTTGTAATTCCTACACTGTTCACCTCATTTGGATGTAAATTCCCTCAAATTAAAGCTGAAAGTCTGCAGTTAAAGCACATCTTGTTTGTTTCATTTCAAATCCATTGTGGAAAAATATGAGAATTGTGTTGATGTCCCAATATTTATGGACTTGACTGCATGTCATATTTTCTGTAGGTGGCATTTCTGAGCCAAAAAGGGAAGTGAGAGTATTAATAATGCTTTTTGTAGTTGTATGTATTAGTTTATAACTTTGCTTTTATCAGAACCCTCTTGGGGTGTTACAGGGAAGTACCATTAGCAATATACAGTGTATTTTCAAGAGGTAGACACAGGGCCCACTTGTAGGAATGGGACCAAAAGCAGTTATGCCAAGAGCGAAATGTATGTGAATACACGTTAATCAAATTTGTTAAGTTTAGTAGATCTAACTCATTATTTAAATTTGGAGGAAAAATCCTCTTGTTTTTTTATCTTTTACACACTCTTGTTTCAGTTGGCTACTATTGGGGCCTGTAAGGTTCTTGTAAGTTACGGTCCTTGCAGACATAAGAGTCTCCTGTTATGGGAGATAGAGCACCCAAAGTGTGATAATTGGGCTTTCTTTGAGATCTGCTGGTTAGGGAAGATGAGAGGCAAGTGCCTGTTTTCAAGCATCTGTTGTTTGAATGGTTTATAGGACAATACTCAGACCCACTCTGGTGAGTGCAGGTGATTCTCTGTGCCCCTGGTGATCTGTTTATATTGTGAATTGGGAGTAATGGTGTTTGTCCCATTTAAATACATAACGTGGAAGAGTTCTGTGTAACCAACAGGAAATCAAGCAGTTGGCTTTTGGCCTGGTCTAAGCCACAAGTTGGTGTCTTAGGCTTAAATTTGGAATCTTGATCATGCCAGGGTATGGTTTACTTATGAGTGCCCCAAATGTGTTGCTGCGGTAGTAGGACGCTGCTTGCCTCCACATCTTGGTTTTGGGCCGCGGATACACATTCTTTGTTTTAGTATGGTATCCCAATCACGTGAAGGTACGTAGTGAGGGGTTGAACATGATAGGGTGCCAAGTGATTTGGGGAGCTGTCTCTCGTGTGATGAGGGCTGCAGTGCTCAGTGCCAGTCTGGTGCTTTCGAGGTAAGAGTTAAGCCTCACCTCAGATTTGGGTCTGTCTGGCTGCAATAAAATAATGGCTGCATACAGCTCATTGAGAGCATTACAGAGTTGTTTTTCATGTTTGTAAAGAAGCATTAATAATGCCCATAGATTTGGTCTAGAGCTCTGAAGAATAAGTCTGGTCATCTTGGCAGTTAATTTCTAGATATACTTTGCTCAATGTATCAAACGTTCAAACACACAATAGTACCATATATCATAAAGACAGTTTCAATGTGCCCTCACCCTACTGAATAATTTGAGCCATAAATAAGGTTAAACTGACTACTACTTTAGCAGAAAAAAAATTGAAAAATTTATGAAAAGGATGATTAGAAAGTTGTAGGCCTTTGGATTTTGATGATATTTCCACCTCTGCACGCCTAGGTGTACTTCTAGCTTGCGTATGTTTCTCTTGAGAGTGGAAAGTAGGCATGTGCTTTGATGTGTTCTGGATGGATCTTTTAGGGACACTGAAACAAAGCAAAACAAAGATGTTTTCTAGTGTGCTTCATAAATGACCTCCAATGTTTGGTTTCAGTTTCCTTGTATTTTCTCTTGGGTGCAAATATTTATTTATGCATTGTTCAATCAATTACATTTTATATTGTAGTTTGCAGAGCATAAATAATACTGACATTTTGTTAAACTAAAATTATGAAGCCATGGCTTTGCAAAGTTTCTGTGATCCTATTTATCTCACATGAAACATTTGTGAGAAAGTGAGAGAGAGAGAGATCTCTAGACCTGGTATAAAAAATATAAAAATGCTAAAGTTGTGAAAATTAATACAATCCTCAACAGTAAGGCCAGCTACAGAGTTTCAGAACCATGTTGATGAGCTATGCACTTGTTGTTTTTGTGTACTATGTATGGAATACTCTGTTATCCATATCACACCCTTATAATTTTCACCAAATCTCAACTATGCCATAAAGTGAGAGTAAACTTGAGGCTACCACCCTTTGGGTGTAGTTTGTGCAAGGTGAGTGGGTGGTACCTGTTTATGCAGTTTAGACCGTGTTTGCTCCTTCATCTTTTCCAGGTACTAACAAAATGTAGGAGACTTTGGAGGAGGCCATCTGCAAGAGCAAATGCAGAAAGGCTGTTAAGTAGGATCCTTGGCATGACGTGGTTAGAGGAGGTGGTGGTGGTGGACGGCATAGCGGCATTAATGCAGAGGAAGGGGAACAGGTGGGTCCAATTGCATGGTTCCTGTGCAGAGTGAAGCTATTGCACATGGGAATTCATAGGCCATGTAAAAATTATCTAGGCCTGGAGTCAGGAGCAGCCCTAACAGGAGGTGGCTATAAGGAGGAAATGAGTCTCAAGTACTGGTGCTCTGAGTAGAAGATATGTGATGGGAGCTGTTTGTAGTTTACCCCTTGTAGAGTTCAACAAGAGTTTTACCACAATTCTGCATTCTTCTGTAAGGAACTCTAGGGGAACAAAAGATGATGTGGAGGCTTGGGCAAACCACTCTTGAGAAGTCCTATAGGATAAAAGAGCATTATTCTAATTGGTAGTCAATTATTTTTTGTTTTTTCACACTTTCATTATCCAATCTGGAGACCAAGAAGTGCTTAGGTGTACTCAAGATTTGTGTTCCTTTGAACCTCTCTAGATTATATTTTTGTTTCCTTGGTTTTTGTTGGGGCGATCAGTATTTTGAGGATATTTGACTGCCTATGGCATGTTTAATGTTTTTACATCTGAGATGTTTAGTTCCTTTTTTGTCTATGTGCTTTGGGTTATAATACAGCCTTTATTATTACATTGATGACTTTCGTTTGTGGGTCTCACTGAGTTAGGGGTATGTGCCTACTTTTGTCCTTTTTTGTCTATGTGCTTTGGGTTATAATACAGCCTTTATTATTACATTGATGACTTTCGTTTGTGGGTCTCACTGAGTTAGGGGTATGTGCCTACTTATTAGTGACTTTTCAGGAAATGATGAAATACTTTGGCGTGCCATTGCCTGTTAACTAGACTGGATATAGAAATTAAAACAATGTCAATATAGTACTGGCCTCAGAGACAAATTGGGAAAGTTGAGGTCCTTAGAGCCATGAATAACATACACATAATAATCAGTTTTAGTCATTATAGCCATAGGGTAAAGTTTCAAGTATTAAGAATAGCAATAAGGAGATCACTCTATGAATAATGACTGAAAGACAGACAATCATTTTTTATAGGGGGTTAGAATTGGTTTACCAAGGGACAACAGAAAACCAAGGTAAGGTTGGGGGGCGAGAGGTCCAGGAATGGGTCCATCCATCAACACCGATTGGTTTGTGGCTGCAGCGTGCTAATTAAAGCACTAGGTGTAGTCAGGCTTTATGGTTCCCAGACCTTTTCAAAGTGTTTTGGAAAAATGGTTGATAATACATGTAATGTATTCCATACGAGTTGGTAGGGTGGTTGCAGCCATAATGTGACATATCAATTTATTCTGGTGTTGAGTAGCCAATGGCATTGTGAACAGGAGCAAATAATATTTTAGAGAGAGAGGTACATCTACCTAAAATATTGTGAATAATAATTGCTTAATGCTGCTCCATAAGGTATGAAGGTTAGGACAGATTCACCATATATGAAAGAAGGTAGCCAGAAGGGTAGAGCTCCTCCAACATCCATCCGATTCAAAGAAGATACTATGCTGCTGAACTTGGACATAATACCAACGGTATAATAACTCGTACACATTTTCCTTGACCTTAACACAATTAGAGCTTGAGGAGGTCTGCTCCCAGATCTCTGTGCAAGCCTCCCCATCCATAGCATCTTCAAGGTAGCTCATATGGATGTGTTGGAGAGCTTATAATCATAAGCAGCTCTGCATATAAAGCTGAGACCAAACTATTAATATAGTCCTTGTTTTTGAGCCTGAAGAGTCCCAGTCTTAATGTGGGCTCTTGGACACTAGGGTTTTACCTGTGGGTAGGGTGTTTTTTCAGTGTCTGGCTTGTGTGACTCAGGGTGTCAAGGAAAAGATGCACTTGATTAAGGAGTCCTGTACGATGAAGGATATGGTGGCAACTGCAGGACATTCATACCCTTGAGCTGTTCACCAATGCTGCCATATCAATAGGTTTTACTGGTCTAGATTTTGGGGTTTCTTTTCTTCTGTTGATAGCAGTGGAGTTGTTGGGTGATACTGATGGAGTATCTGGTTGGTTTGGTTTGCAACTTAATGATGGATCATTTCTGGTGGCGCTCTTTGGAGGTTTGTTTTGAGATGTCTGGTATTATTATTATTTATTATTATTATCATTTATTTTTTAGGCGCCACAAGATTTCCGCAGCGCCGTACACAGTACAAACAGTAGACTATACAGGGTGAAACAGTACAGAACAATAAACAAAAATACCAATACTTCAGAAACTCCAGGCAGGCTGCTGCAATAAGCACGGAGCAGAAGAGCAGGTGAGGAGACGGGAGGGAAGAGGGCCCTGCTCATGTGAGCTTACATCCTAAAGGAGGGTAGACAGAAGCAGGCACAAGGGGAGCCAGAAGAGAGAAGGGAGAGCGAGTGGAGGAGGGTGAGGTGGTTAAGTAGATGGTAGGCTTTGCGGAAGAGGTGAGTTTTCAGTGCACGTTTGAAGCAGCACAAAGTAGGAGAGAGACGGATGGAAGGAGGGAGGTCGTTCCAGTGAAGAGGGGCTGCACGGGAAAAGTCTTGGATTCTGGAGTGGGAAGAAGTGATAAGAGAGGAGGAGAGGCGGCGATCATTGGCTGAGCGCAGGGAGCAGGCCGGAGTGTGTATGGAGAGGAGGTTAGAGATGTAGGGGGCAGTAGAGTGGGAGAGAGCCTTGTAAGTGGTGGTGAGGAGCTTGAAGAGGATTCTATAGGGAAAGGGAAGCCAGTGTAGGGCGAGGCAGAGGAGGAGCGGCGTGAAAGGAAGATGAGTCTTGCAGCCGCGTTGAGTATAGAGCGGAGGGGGGAGAGATGGGAGTGGGGGAGGCCAGTGAGGAGAAGGTTGCAATAATCCAGGCGGAAGATGATGAGTGCGTGGAAGATGGTTTTGGTGGCATCCTAAGAGAGGAAGGGAGGGATGTGGGTGATGTTGCGTAGTTGGAAGCGACAGGACTGGGCAAGGGAAAGAATTTGGGGGGCAAAAGAGAGAGAGGAGTCAAGGTTGAAGCCTAGGCAGTGGAGTTGGGTGACAGAAGAGATGGTAGTGTTGTTGACGACAATAGAGAGGTCATGGTGGGATGGCAGTCTGGGCGGAGGAAAGCCAATGAGTTCCGTTTTGGAGATATTGATTTTAAGAAAACGCTCGGACATCCAGGAGGAGATGGCGGAGAGGCAGTCAGATACCCAAGAGAGGAGGGTGGAGGAAAGATCGGGAGAAGAGATGTAGAGTTGAATGTCGTCAGCATACAGGTGATACTGAAGACCAAAGGAGGAGATGAGAGCGCCAAGTGAGGAAGTATAGAGCGAGAAGAGTAAAGGGCCGAGAACAGAGCCCTGCAGGACTCCTACAGGGAGAGGGTAGGGGGAGGAGGAAGAACCAAAAGTGGATACAGAGAAGGAGCGGTTAGCAAGGTATGAGATGAACTAGGCAAGGACAGATCCAGAGAGGCCAAGAGAGAGAAGGGTTTGCAGCATGAGGGGGTGGTCCACGGCGTCAAAGGCTGCGGAGAGGTCAAGGAGAATAAGTAGGGAGAAGTGACCCTTGGACTTGGCCGATAGGAGATCATTAGGAACCTTGACCAGGGCAGTTTCGGTGAGGGTGGAGGGGACGGTAGCCAGATTGGAGAGGGTCAAGGAGGGAATAGTCGGAGAGGTGCCTGCCGAGGCGGCTGCAAGCAATCCGCTTGAGTAATTTGGAGGCATAGGGGAGTAGTGAGATAGGGCGATAATTAGCAATAGAGGTGGGGGCGAGATTGGGTTTTTTGAGGATAGGAGAGATTAGCGCGTGTTTAAAAGAGAAGGGGACTATACCAGAGAAAAGAGATAAGTTGAAGAGGTGAGCGAGGTAAGAACAGGCAGTGGGAGAGAGAGAGCGCGAAGGAGGTGAGAGGGGATGGGTCGAGAGGACAGGTAGAGGGTGGTGGGGAGGAGAGAATAAGGGAGCGGACTTCTTCACCTGTAGTGGGGCAGAAGGAGCACCAGAGTTGGCTGTTGGGGGGAGGTGAAGCAATGAGAGAGGCGGGGGAAGGGGAGGAGGAGATGGTCAGTCTGATGGCCTCAATTTTGGACGAGAAAAAGGTGGCGGAGAGGGAAGGTGGGACAGACGGGGGGGAGAGAGTAGGGAGTTGCAAAGGGTGGCAAAGAGGCGGCGGGGATGGGAGGACTGAGAAGAAATGAGGGACTTGAAGAAGGTTTGTTTAGCGAGGGAGAGGGCAGAGCAGAAAGAGGAGAGGATGAATTTGAAGTGAAGGAAGTCAGCTAGGGAACGAGATTTTCTCCAGAGGCGTTCGGCAGTGCGAGAGCACTTTTAGAGGAAGCGGGTAAGTTTGGAGTGCCATGGTTGGGGAATAAGGCGGCGTCTGCGGATAGAGGAGGCCGGGGCGACTGCGTCAAGGGCAGTCGTGAGGGAGAGGTTGTAGAGAGAGGACGCCTGGTCAGGACAGGCCAGGGAGGGAAGGGGTGATAGGAGAGTTTCAATAGAGGTACAAAATATAGTTTTTAATTAGACATTTGCCCTAGGTGGAGAATGCAACAGCAGATGCACTATCTTGTTCCCAGTTAAAAGACTTTTGACAGGTGGTGTTAAAGGGGATTGGACTAGTAGTGTGGCAAATATGCTAATGAGCATTTAATAAATTATTTATAACTATTACCAGCAACAAACTCGTTGCGCAGGTAGTTCAGTTTTAACCCAAGGAATACAATTCCTTCTGTGCTCTAAATCTGCAGGTTCAGTATTTATATGATGACCTTATGCTTATATTGTAAAGAAAGACTGCATGCAGGATGTAGCTTCATTTAAGCTTTTCTTTTCTAATTCTTACAGTCTTATACATAATATAAAATTGTGTAGTAAGCAAATACAACAACAAGTTCTGTTTACTCTCTTTTCATAGATGTTTTGAAAGAGAGAGTTCTAAGCCTTCTGTAATGAGATTTAAAACCTTGCCTGTGGGAGGACCAAGGGGTTCTATGTTGACACGCCGCCCTTGAGAAATTTTCAGAATGCATTGAGAGAGATTTTTTTTTTTTGCCATTTGAGATTGGTTTGTTATAGGTGGCCTTTTCTTTTGCCTTTCTTGGGATTAGTGAATTGGTATCTCACTTGAGGCGTGATGGCAGAGGTGTTTTGTGGTAGGATCTGTGACAGATTGCATTTTTGGTGAGGCGATTCAAAACGGTTTGACTGGTTATGTTTGGATTGTTTTCCCTTTAACCTTTTCATGGGTTGGTATATGCCAAATGTCCCTATGTTGGGGTTTTTGCCTTTGAGTAGATCACAGGGTCCCTTTTACTGTCCTGGGTACAATGCTTTTTTGTCTAAGGTTACGTTCTGATTAGTGGCTGCAGAGCATCTTTTTTTCCTTGCAAAACATGAAATTTACATGTACTCAGGTGGAAACCAGAAATCGGCCTTCACCTCCTAATCCTTGACCTTTAACCCCAGGAAAGTGCATCAGACTGCCGTTTTAAAAACTTAAATACATTTTCCAACCAGGCACAGCATTCTATAAAACTGTTACTAGTTACTAGTGTGAGTCCATGTTCTACATTCTGCATAAAAATGAACTGAGCTACCAAATGATATTTTATTTGTGTGGGTAAATGATTGGTATCGGTCCCAAATGTAGAGCCAAGAATTGTTGCAATTCACCAAATTGCCTAGAAAGTTACTAAAGGAGGCAGGACTGGAAAGAAGGATGATGTCACCTTATTGTATGGACTTGACCAGGGGCAGGCTGTGCTGGGGGGCAGGGGGCATCTGCCCCCCGAGCCGGTCCCATAGTGGGCTAACTTGGGTTGGGTCACTGGACCATCTGCATTTTTTTTCCTTTAAAATGTTCCCAATAGGCTGCCGAGTCGAGTCTCGCAACCCAAGCTAAAATTTTCCAGCCCTTCCCTGGACTTGACATGGGGAGGAAATTAATATTACAGTTGTAATTAGATGTAAATAAATGGCATCTCATAAGTGACTTGGAGTTCTGCTTTCATTTTAAACGCATTGGGCTTCTATGGCTTCACTGATGTATTATCCTATTGTTATTGATGTGTAACCTGAGTTCTCCTTGACTAAAAATATACTTTGGTGCAGAAATATTGAACAAGCCATGCTTAACAGTTCATGCTTCACAGTGAGACAGGCAGATTCTTCAGACTGTAATTTGCATCTGAATTGTCACTCCATGAGGTATGTAATTAATGAAAATCCCTGTCCTTCGATTGGCCGTAGAATATGTGCCTGGTGGTTGTAGACACTGTTATGTTTCATTACATCACACTCCAGGCAGTGGCAAAACCTGATACAGATATTGAAGAGAAAAGAGTGATGATCATGCCGGGGGAATCAATGCTTTCATCCCTTTGCATTGTTGAAAATGACTTCTAAATCTGGAATTAACAATGTGAAAAAGGTCACCCCATCCAATAATGGTGAGTGAAACTCCAGACTGAAAGAGGATAAGGTTTTCTAGTGATTTCTATTACTCTTTACTATTCCAAAACTGTACCTATAACCATTTGAATCATGTAAAAGTGATGAAGGTTGGTGAATATATATAGCACCGAAGAAATATATGCATGTAGTTATAGCTGTGCAGTAATTTGTAACATTGTAATTTTTAGCTTGTATGAGTTTAAAGTATATCAATAAGAATACAAAATATGAATAAAATAGGAAACCTTGATCTTTCACCTTAGTTTGTTGTGAGTTATTGTCACTGGTGCATGTTAGTCTTGCTTTGTGTGACATTGCCTCAAAGATGAACCATGAATTATCTCTTAATAAATAAATTCTGCAAAATCCTGTAATGATGTGGTGATATCACAATGTCAGTTAGAGTTTCATGGTTTGGATTAATGTGCTGGCTCCTTGGGATTTGTGCATTTCTGTGAGCATTGCTGGAGGGCAGCCGTAGATGGAAAAAAAAATCTTGTTTGATGAAAGATTTAAAGTTCTTGCCTTTTTTGCTAGCTGTGTCATAGTCGCTCTTCATGCGCTAGTGGGCTTCACATTTGATTTTTAATTGAGAGATTACCATGTCTACAATACTCTATTCCCGGTGTATGATGTTAGCATTCAGACAGCCACAATATACTATGTGTAATGTTTTGAGAATGAATGTACTTTTGGAAATGTGGTCATATCTTATGATTATGTATGGTTTTTCAGTTATCATAGAAACATAACCATATGGTACATCTTTAGTAGAGTAATTGAAATGTAAACATAAGTACTGTTGCAACAACTAGTTATAGCAGTTAAACATGGTTATGAACATTTTTATATTTTAAATAAAATATCTGCATTAATAATTCACTATATGTAAAAGCTTTCTGATCAGTGTTGGGCATCATTTCCATCTGTTACAGAACGCATTGTATGTACAGCGCCATCATAGATTATCATTTCAGGTTATTTCAGTGTTCTCCCCAGCACCTATATCCAGGGTGCTCCATCCGGCTGTTTTTACTTGCCACCCAGCTGT